>NC_053393.1:242946760-243175255 GCF_905171765.1 Bufo bufo | reverse complement strand
CTGTTGTATTGCTGGGTGACATGAACCCCCTTTTGCCGTGAATGAACCCCTGCTGTGCCTTGGTGACAGGGGCCTAAATCTCTCAAAATCCTCTGTTGTATTGCTGGGTGACATGAAACCCCCTTTTGCCGTGAATGAACCCCTGCTGTGCCTGGGTGACAGGGGCCTAAATCTCTCAAAATCCTCTGTTGTATTGCTGGGTGACATGAACCCCCTTTTGCAGTGAATGAACCCCTGCTGTGCCTGTGTGACAGGGGCCTAAATCTCTCAAAATCCTCTGTTGTATTGCTGGGTGACATGAACCCCCTTTTGCCGTGAATGAACCCCTGCTTTGCCTGGGTGACAGGGGCCTAAATCTCTCAAAATCCTCTGTTGTATTAGTGGGTGACATGAACTCCCTTTTGCCGTGAATGAACCCCTGCTATGCATTGCTGACAGGGGCCTAAATCTCTCAAAATCCTCTGTTCTATTGCTGGGTGACATGATCCCGCTTTTGCCGTGAATGAACCCCTGCTGTGCCTGGGTGACAGGGGCCAAAATCTCTCAAAATCCTCTGTTGTATTGCTGGGTGACATGAACCCCCTTTTGCCGTGAATGAACCCCTGCTGTGCCTGTGTGACAGGGGCCTAAATCTCTCAAAATCCTCTGTTGTATTGCTGGGTGACATGAACCCCCTTTTACCGTGAATGAACCCCTGCTGTGCCTGGGTGACAGGGGCCTAAATCTCTCAAAATCCTCTGTTGTATTGCTGGGTGACATGAACCCCCTTTTGCCGTGAATTAACCCCTGCTGTGCCTGGGTGACTGGGGCCTAAATCTCTCAAAATCCTCTGTTGTATTGCTGGGTAATATGAACCCCCTTTTGCCGTGAATGAACCCCTGCTATGCCTGGGTGACTGGGGCCTAAATCTCTCAAAATACTCTGTTGTATTGCTGGGTGACATGAACCCCCTTTTGCCATGATTGAACCCCTGCTCTGCATTGCTGACAGGGGCCTAAATCTCTCATAATCTTCTGTAGTATTGCTGGGTGACATGATCCTCCATTTGCCATGAATAAACCCCTGCTGTGCCTGGGTGACAGGGGCCATAATCTCTCAAAATCCTCTGTTGTATTGCTGAGTGACATGAACCCCCTTTTGCCGTGAATGAACCCCTGCTGTGCCTGTGTGACAGGGGCCTAAATCTCTAAAAATACTCTGTTGTATTGCTGGGTGACATGAACCCCCTTTTGCCGTGAATGAACCCCTGCTGTGCCTGGGTGACTGGAGCCTAAATCTCTCAAAATCCTCTGTTGTATTGCTGGGTGACATGAACCCCATTTTGCAGTGAATGAACCCCTGTTCTACATTGCAGTCAGGGACCTAAATCTCTCAAAATCCTCTGTTCTATTGCTGGGTGACATGATCCCCCTTTTGCCGTGAATGAACCCTTGCTGTGCCTGGGTGACAGGGGCCTAAATCTCTCAAAATCCTCTGTTGTATTGCTGGGTGACATGAACGCCCTTTTGCCGTGAATGAACCCCTGCTGTGCCTGGGTGACTGCTGCCTAAATCTCTCAAAATCCTCTGTTGTATTGCTGGTTAATATGAACCCCCTTTTGCCGTGAATAAACCCCTGCTATGCCTGGGTGACTGGGGCCTAAATCTCTCAAAATACTCTGTTGTATTGCTGGGTGACATGAACCCCCTTTTGCCATGATTGAACCCTTGCTCTGCATTGCTGACAGGGGCCTAAATCTCTCAAAATCCTCTGTTGTATTGCTGGGTGACATGATCCCCCATTTTCCATGAATGAACCCCTGCTGTGCCTGAGTGACAGGGGCCAAAATCTCTCAAAATCCTCTGTTGTATTGCTGAGTGACATGAACCCCCCTTTTGCCGTGAATGAACCCCTGCTGTGCCTGTGTGACAGGGGCCTAAATCTCTCAAAATCCTCTGTTGTATTGCTGGGTGACATGATCCCCCTTTTGCCGTGAATGAACCCCTGCTGTGCCTGGGTGACAAGGGCCTAAATCTCTCAAAATCCTCTGTTGTATTGCTGGGTGACATAACCCCCTTTTGCCGTGAATGAACCCCTGCTGTGCCTGAGTGACAGGGGCCAAAATCTTTCAAAATCCTCTGTTGTATTGCTGAGTGACATGAACCCCCCTTTTGCCGTGAATGAACCCCTGCTGTGCCTGTGTAACAGGGGCCTAAATATCTCAAAATCCTCTGTTGTATTGCTGGGTGACATGAACCCCCTTTTACCGTGAATGAACCCCTGCTGTGCCTGGGTGACAGGGGCCTAAATCTCTCAAAATCCACTGTTGTAGTGCTGGGTGACATGATCCTCCTTTTGCCGTGAATGAACCCCTGCTGTGCCTGGGTGACTGGGGCCTAAATCTCTCAAAATCCTCTGTTGTAATACTAGGTGACATGATCCCCCTTTTGCCGTGAATAAACCCCTGCTATGCCTGGGTGACAGAGCCCTAAATCTCTCAAAATCCTCTGTTGTATTGCTGGGTGACATGAACCCCATTTTGCAGTGAAGGAACCCCTGTTCTACATTGCAGACAGGGGCCTAAATCTCTCAAAATCCTCTGTTGTATTGCTGGGTGACATGAACCCCATTTTGCAGTGAAGGAACCCCTGTTCTACATTGCTGACAGGGGCCTAAATCTCTCAAAATCCTCTGTTGTATTGCTGGGTGACATGAACGCCCTTTTGCCGTGAATGAACCCCTGCTGTGCCTGGGTGACTGGTGCCTAAATCTCTCAAAATCCTCTGTTGTATTGCTGGGTAATATGAACCCCCTTTTGCCGTGAATGAACCCCTGCTATGCCTAGGTGACTGGGGCCTAAATCTCTAAAAATACTCTGTTGTATTGCTGGGTGACATGAACCCCCTTTTGCCATGATTGAACCCCTGCTCTGCATTGCTGACATGGGCCTAAATCTCTCATAATCTTCTGTAGTATTGCTGGGTGACATGATCCTCCATTTGCCATGAATAAACCCCTGCTGTGCATGGGTGACAAAGCCCTAAATCTCTCAAAATCCTCTGTTCTATTGCTGGGTGACATGATCCCCCTTTTGCCGTGAATGAACCCCTGCTGTGCCTGGGTGACTGGGGCCTAAATCTCTCAAAATCCTCTGTTGTATTGCTGGGTGACATGAAACCCCTTTTGACGTGAATGAACCCCTGCTCTGCATTGCTGACAGGGGCCTAAATCTCTCAAAATCCTCTGTTCTATTGCTGGGTGACATGATCCCGCTTTTGCCGTGAATGAACCCCTGCTGTGCCTGTGTGACAGGGGCCTAAATCTCTAAAAATACTCTGTTGTATTGCTGGGTGACATGAAACCCCTTTTGACGTGAATGAACCCCTGCTCTGCATTGCTGACAGGGGCCTAAATCTCTCAAAATCCTCTGTTCTATTGCTGGGTGACATGATCCCGCTTTTGCCGTGAATGAACCCCTGCTGTGCCTGTGTGACAGGGGCCATAATCTCTCAAAATCCTCTGTTGTATTGCTGAGTGACATGAACCCCCTTTTGCCGTGAATGAACCCCTGCTGTGCCTGTGTGACAGGGGCCTAAATCTCTAAAAATACTCTGTTGTATTGCTGGGTGACATGAACCCCCTTTTGCCGTGAATGAACCCCTGCTGTGCCTGGGTGACTGGAGCCTAAATCTCTCAAAATCCTCTGTTGTATTGCTGGGTGACATGAACCCCATTTTGCAGTGAATGAACCCCTGTTCTACATTGCAGACAGGGGCCTAAATCTCTCAAAATCCTCTGTTCTATTGCTGGGTGACATGATCCCCCTTTTGCCGTGAATGAACCCTTGCTGTGCCTGGGTGACAGGGGCCTAAATCTCTCAAAATCCTCTGTTGTATTGCTGGGTGACATGAACGCCCTTTTGCCGTGAATGAACCCCTGCTGTGCCTGGGTGACTGCTGCCTAAATCTCTCAAAATCCTCTGTTGTATTGCTGGGTAATATGAACCCCCTTTTGCCGTGAATAAACCCCTGCTATGCCTGGGTGACTGGGGCCTAAATCTTTCAAAATACTCTGTTGTATTGCTTGGTGACATGAACCCCCTTTTGCCATGATTGAACCCTTGCTCTGCATTGCTGACAGGGGCCTAAATCTCTCAAAATCCTCTGTTGTATTGCTGGGTGACATGATCCCCCATTTTCCATGAATGAACCCCTGCTGTGCCTGAGTGACAGGGGCCAAAATCTCTCAAAATCCTCTGTTGTATTGCTGAGTGACATGAACCCCCCTTTTGCCGTGAATGAACCCCTGCTGTGCCTGTGTGACAGGGGCCTAAATCTCTCAAAATCCTCTGTTGTATTGCTGGGTGACATGAACCCCCTTTTACCGTGAATGAACCCCTGCTGTGCCTGGGTGACAGGGGCCTAAATCTCTCAAAATCCTCTGTTGTAGTACTGGGTGACATGAACCTCCTTTTGCCGTGAATGAACCCCTGCTGTGCCTGGGTGACTGGGGCCTAAATCTCTCAAAATCCTCTGTTGTATTGCTGGGTGACATTATCCCCCATTTGCCGTGAATGAACCCCTGCTATGCCTGGGTGACAGAGCCCTAAATCTCTCAAAATCCTCTGTTCTATTGCTGGGTGACATGATCCCCCTTTTGCCGTGAATGAACCCTTGCTGTGCCTGGGTGACTGGGGCCAAAATCTCTCAAAATCTTCTGTTGTATTGCTGGGTGACATGAACCCCCTTTTGCCGTGAATGAACCCCTGCCTTGCCTGGGTGACTGGGGACTAAATCTCTCAAAATCCTCTGTTGTATTAGTGGGTGACATGAACTCCCTTTTGCCGTGAATGAACCCCTGCTATGCATTGCTGACAGGGGCCTAAATCTCTCAAAATCCTCTGTTCTATTGCTGGGCGACATGATCCCGCTTTTGCCGTGAATGAACCCCTGCTGTGCCTGGGTGACATGGGCCAAAATCTCTCAAAATCCTCTGTTGTATTGCTGGGTGAAATAAACCCCCTTTTGCCGTGAATGAACCCCTGCTATGCATTGCTGACAGGGGCCTAAATCTCTCAAAATCCTCTGTTCTATTGCTGGGCGACATGATCCCGCTTTTGCCGTGAATGAACCCCTGCTGTGCCTGTGTGACAGGGGCCTAAATCTCTCAAAATCCTCTGTTGTATTGCTGGGTGACATGAACCCCCTTTTACCGTGAATGAACCCCTGCTGTGCCTGGGTGACAGGGGTCTAAATCTCTCAAAATTCTCTGTTGTATTGCTGGGTGACATGAAACCCCTTTTGCCGTGAATGAACCCCTGCTGTGCCTGGGTGACAGGGGCCTAAATCCCTCAAAATCCTCTGTTGTATTGCTGGGTGACATGATCCCCCTTTTGCCGTGAATGAACCCCTGCTGTGCCTGGGTGACAAGGGCCTAAATCTCTCAAAATCCTCTGTTGTATTGCTGGGTGACATAAACCCCCTTTTGCCGTGAATGAACCCCTGCTGTGCCTGAGTGACAGGGGCCTAAATCTCTCAAAATCTTCTGTTGTATTGCTGGGTGACATGAACCCCCTTTTACCGTGAATAAACCCCTGCTGTGCCTGGGTGACTGGGGCCTAAATCTCTCAAAATCCTCTGTTGTATTAGTGGGTGACATGAACTCCCTTTTGCCGTGAATGAACCCCTGCTATGCATTGCTGACAGGGGCCTAAATCTCTCAAAATCCTCTGTTCTATTGCTGGGTGACATGATCCCGCTTTTGCTGTGAATGAACCCCTGCTGTGCCTGGGTGACAGGGGCCAAAATCTCTCAAAATCCTCTGTTGTATTGCTGGGTGAAATAAACCCCCTTTTGCCGTGAATGAACCCCTGCTGTGCCTGTGTGACAGGGGCCTAAATCTCTCAAAATCCTCTGTTGTATTGCTGGGTGACATGAACCCCCTTTTACCGTGAATGAACCCCTGCTGTGCCTGGGTGACAGGGGCCTAAATCTCTCAAAATCCTCTGTTGTATTGCTGGGTGACATGAACCCCCTTTTGCCGTGAATGAACCCCTGCTGTGCCTGGGTGACTGGGGCCTAAATCTCTCAAAATCCTCTGTTGTATTGCTGGGTAATATGAACCCCCTTTTGCCGTGAATGAACCCCTGCTATGCCTGGGTGACTGGGGCCTAAATCTCTCAAAATACTCTGTTGTATTGCTGGGTGACATGAACCCCCTTTTGCCATGATTGAATCCCTGCTCTGCATTTCTGACAGGGGCCTAAATCTCTCATAATCCTCTGTTCTATTGCTGGGTGACATGATCCCCCATTTGCCGTGAATGAACCCCTGCTATGCCTGGGTTATAGAGCCCTAAATCTCTCAAAATCCTCTGTTCTATTGCTCAATCACATGATCCCCCTTTTGCCGTGAATGAACCCCTGCTGTGACTGGGTGACAGGGGCCTAAATCTCTCAAAATCCTCTGTTGTATTGCTGGGTGACATGATCCCCTTTTTGCCATGAATGAACCCCTGCTGTGCCTGATTGACAGGGGCCTAAATCTCTCAAAATCCTCTGTTGTATTGCTGGGTGACATGAACCCCCTTTTGCCGTGAATGAACCCGTGCTGTGCCTTGGTGACTGGGGCCTAAATCTCTCAAAATCCTCTGTTGTATTGCTGGGTGACATGAACCCCCTTTTGCCGTGAATGAACCCCTGCTCTGCATTGCTGACAGGGGCCTAAATCTCTCAAAATCCTCTGTTCTATTGCTGGGTGACATAAACCCCCTTTTGCCGTGAATGAACCCCTGCTGTGCCTGGGTGACAGGAGCCTAAATCTCTCAAAATCCTCTATTGTATTGCTGGGTGACATAAACCCCCTTTTGCCGTGAATGAACCCCTGCTGTGCCTGGGTGACAGGGGCCAAAATCTCTCAAAATCCTCTGTTGTATTGCTGAGTGACATGAACCCCCCTTTTGACGTGAATGAACCCCTGCTGTGCCTGTGTGACAGGGGCCTAAATCTCTCAAAATCCTCTATTGTATTGCTGAGTGACATGAACCCCCTTTTACCGTGAATGAACCCCTGCTGTGCCTGGGTGACAGGGGCCTAAATCTCTCAAAATCCTCTGTTGTATTGCTGCGTGACATGAACCCCCTTTTACCGTGAATGAACCCCTGCTCTGCATTGCTGACAGTGGCCTAAATCTCTCAAAATCCTCTGTTCTATTGCTGGGTGACATGAACCCCCTTTTGCCGTGAATGAACCCCTGCTCTGCATTGCTGACAGGGGCCTAAATCTCTCAAAATCCTCTGTTCTATTGCTGGGTGACATGATCCCCCTTTTGCAGTGAATGAACCCCTGCTGTGCCTGGGTGACAGTGGCCAAAATCTCTCAAAATCCTCTGTTGTATTGCTGGGTGACATGAACCCCCCATTTGCCGTGAATGAACCCCTGCTGTGCCTGTGTGACAGGGGCCTAAATCTCTCAAAATCCTCTGTTGTATTGCTGAGTGACATGAACCCCCCATTTGCCGTGAATGAACCCCTGCTGTGCCTGTGTGACAGGGGCCTAAATCTCTTAAAATCCTCTGTTCTATTGCTGGGTGACATGAACCCCCTTTTGCCGTGAATTAACCCCTGCTGTGCATTTCTGACAGGGGCCTAAGTCTCTCAAAATCCTCTGTTCTATTGCTGGGTGACATGAACCCCCTTTTGCCGTGAATGAACCCCTGCTCTGCATTGCTGACAGGGAACTAACTTTAGTAAAAACATCTGTTACTGATCGGAATATGCGAGACTACAAGCGCACGCTGATGATTGCATTCCCACCTGACAGCGGGGGCACAGTGGAAACACAAGGCGAAGGCAGAGGAGGCGGAAGAGTTCGCCAACGCAGATGGGGCACCACCAGCACCTGAGAAGGCAGGGTTAGCATGGCCAAAATGTGGAAAAGCTTTTTTAGCCTTGGAGGTGCTGACCTGCCCTGTAGCCAGTATATAGTGTGAACGTGTGTTTAGTACGGCAGAGAGCATTATCACAGGCCGCAACCAATGTGGACAAGCTTACGTTTATTAAAATGAACCAGGCATGGATCCCACAGGACTTGTCCGTACCTTGTGCAGAATAGACATTTATACTAGCCTCAACCATCCATTCTTGTACTCAAGTGCACTTATTCTTTGTTTTATTTTGTTATATGTCCCAATATTTTGAGGGATACCACAATTTAAAAATAAAAAATAACACAAATCAGTGTTGGCTACCTATTCCTCCTTCCACCTACACCGCCACGTCAACCTACACCACCACATTCACCCATCCACCGCCTCCTCAACCTCCTACTCCTAGATCCAGATTATTTAAAAATTTTCTGTATTTTATGTTATTTTAAGTCATTTCCCTATCCACATTTGTTTGCAGAACAGTTGCCATGCTCTTAAGCACATTTTGATGCCTTTTGCAGCCCTCTAGCCCTTTCCAGGACTATTTTAGAGCCATTTTAGTGCCCAAAAGTTTGTGTCCCCTTTGACTTCAATGATTTGAGCGGACACGTGGATGTTCGGGTTCAGCAGGTTCGGCCGAACTTGAAAAAAAAGTTCGGGTTCGGGACCTGAACTTGACCCGAACTTGACCCCGAACCCGAACTTTTTTTTCAAGTTCGGCCGAACCTGCTGAACCCGAACATCCACGTGTCCGCTCAAATCTAGTGCCTACCCCTTACTATATAAAAACCTCCCCAGCAGCCATTTCCTGTTGTTTTCTGCAGTTGTGAGAGAGAGAGAGGAGTGTTGTGCTTTGCTGTGTCATCATACATTACATTAGATAGCTCATATATATATATATATATTATAAAAATAGTTAGTTAGTAGGAGATACTCAGTGTAGTTTAGTTATTGATCAGTGTAGCTGATAGGTTCAAGTGCAGGATGTTAGGGACATTATATAGTTAGTTAGTTAGCTCAAATATATAATACAGATAGTTAATTAGGGGGAGATGCTCAGTGTAGCATAGTTAGTGAATAGTGTAGCTGATAGGTTCAAGTGCAGGGTGTTAGGGACATTGTATAGTTAGTTAGTTAGCTCAAATAGATAATACAGACAGTTAGGGTGAGATACTCAGTGTAGCTTAGTTAGTGAATAGTGTAGCTGATATGTTCAAGTGCAGGGTGTTAGGGACATTTTATAGTTAGTTATCACAAATAGATAATACAGATAGCTAGTTAGGGGGAGATAGTCAGTGTAGGTTAGTTAGTGAGTGTAGCTGATAAAAAGTATTTTCCTTGCTGTTTTAGTGTCATTGTCTTAGGGTTTCGTGTGCTAGAGTAGGGAGGGATTATTGTCATTGTTGTTTGTCTGTTAAAAAAAAATAAAAATAAAAAAAAGTATTTTGCTTATAGAAACATAGAATGTGTCGGCAGATAAGAACCATTTGGCCCATCTAGTCTGCCCAATATTCTGAATACTATAAATAGCCGCTGGCCCTATCTTATATGAAGGATGGCCTTATGCCTATCCCATGCATGCTTAAACTCCTTCACTGTATTTGCAGCTACCACTTCTGCAGGAAGGCTATTCCATGCATCCACTAGTCTCTCAGTAAAGTAGTACTTCCTGATATTACTTTTAAACCTTTGCCCCTCTAATTTAAAACTATGTCCTCTTGTAGCAGTTTTTCTTCTTTTAAATATTCTTTCCTCTTTTACCTTGTTGATTCCCTTTATGTATTTAAAAGTTTCTATCATATCCCCTCTGTCTCGTCTTTCTTCCAAGCTACACATGTTAAGGTCCTTTAATCTTTCCTGGTAAGTTTTATTCTGCAATCCATGTACTAGTTTAGTAGCTCTTCTCTGAACTATATCCAAAGTATCAATAACCTTCGGGAGATATGGTCTCCGGTACTGCGCACAATACTCCAAATGAGGTCTGACTAGTGCTCTGTAGAGCGGCATGAGCACCTCCCTCTTTCTACTTGTAATGCCTCTCCCTATACACCCAAGCATTCTGCTAGCATTTCCTGCTGCTCTAGGACATTGTCTGCCTACCTTTAAGTCTTCTGAAATAATGACCCCTTGGTAGAGTTGAGCGGACACCTGGATGTTCGGGTTCGACGGGTTCGGCCGAACTTCATAAAAAAGTTTGAGTTCGGGACTCGAACTTGACCCGAACTTGACCCCGAACCCCATTGAAGTCAATGGGGACCCGAATTTTTGAGCACTAAAATGGCTGTAAAAATGTCATGGAAAGGGCTAGAGGGCTGCAAATGTCATCAAAATGTGGTTAAGAGCATGGCAAGTGCTCTGCAAACAAATGTGAATAGGGAAATGACTTAAAATAACATAAAATATGTAAAAATAAAAAATAATAATCTTGCTCTAGGAGGACCAGGTCCATATGGAGTAGGAGGTTGAGGAGGCGGTGGATGTGGTGGTGTAGGTGGAAGTGGAGGAGGAGGAGGTATCCTACCCTTCTTTTTGGTTTTAAATGTATTTGTATTTTTTTTAAATTAGGGTACACCCAAAACATTGGGAAATATAACCTGTGATAACCCCCTCCAGTCATGCTAAACACACGTTCACACAATACACCTGCTGCAGGGCAGACCAGCACCTCCAAGGGGTAAAGGGCAAGTTCAGGCCATGTGCCCAATTTGGAGACCCAGAAGTTGCAGGGGCTGACCCCTGTCACTCAGTTCGTGTAGGCGTGTGCACACTTACTGCCCCACCATGTCGCATGTCCCCGTGATGTTCACGATCCAATTTGATATCTGCTCTATCAACTTTCGATGTTCTTTTATGCGCCTACCATGGTGATCACGGGTGGCGGGGAATCAGGGTTACAGGCCAGAGAGGGAGCATGAGAAAGAGAGACCACATCCAAGGGAGGATTCATTTTTTCAAATTTTAAATTATAGAGTTGGAATATGGGAGAAATTATTAAAGCGTAAAAGCGTGAAAACTTTTCAAAGTTTAAGCATTGAATGAAAGGATGTGGTGCACATTAATTACTGAATAATATATTACATTTTATTCCCTGTCACCTATGCATAGCAGGTGTTTATTCACATCTAAAGTTGTATAATGTCAACCCAAGAATGTAACGGAAAAATTATTGAAATTTATTAAGCTGTCAACTAGGTAGAGGAGGGGTATATTACACCCAAAAATTGGGGAATTTCAGCAATAAATATAACTGACAATTTTTTTTTTAAAACCTGTCTACTAGGTATAGCAGTGGTGCATCACACCAAAAAATTTGTGAATTTAACCAAAAAATGTAACTGACTATTTTTATTTTTTTTAACCGGTCTACTAGGTATAGCAGTGGTACTATACACCCAAAAATTGGTGAATTTCACCCGAAAATGTTAATGACAATTTATTTATTTTTTAAACGGCCTACTAGGTATAGCAGTGGTACTATACACCCAAAAATTGGTGAATTTCACCCGAAAATGTTAATGACAATTTTTTTTTTTTTTAACTGGCCCACTAGGTATAGCAGTGGTACTATACACCCAAAAATTGGTGAATTTCACCCGAAAATGTTAATAAAAAAGAAGTGAAATGATATAAAATAAAACACATACAAATAAAAAAAAAAATATTGATTTATGAGGTGGAGTTCCATATGGAGTAGGAGTTTAAGGAGGCGGTGGAAGCGGCGGTGGAGGAGGACGAGGTAGCCAACACAGGTTTTTGGTTTTATTTTATTTTTTTAAATTAGGGTACACTCCAAAAGAGTGTGAAATATCCAAAATACAAACATGAGCAATTGTGCTGCAGTATAACAATGGCTGGTTAGTGCCGGTATACATGTCTATTCTGGATAAGGTACGGACAAGTCCTGAGGGATCCATGCCTGGTTCATTTTAATGAACGTGAGCTTGGCCACATTGGCTGTGGAAAGGCGGCTGCGTTTGTCTATGATGACGCCCCCTGCCGTGCTAAACACACGTTCAGATAATACACTGGCTGCAGGGCAGGCCAGCACCTCCAAGGCGTAAAGGGCAAGCTCAGGCCATGTGCCCAATTTGGAGACCCAGAAATTGAAGGGGGCAGACCCGTCATTCAGTACATGTAGGCGTGTGCACACATAGTGCTCCACCATGTTGGTGAAATGCTGCCTCCTGCTAAGGGCTCTTTCACACTTGCGTTGTCCGGATCCGACGTGTACTCCATTTGCCGAAATTACACGCCGGATCCGGAAAAACGCAAGTGAACTGAAGGCATTTGAAGACGGATCCGTCTTCAAAATGCGTTCAGTGTTACTATGGCAGCCAGGACGCTATTAAAGTCCTGGCTGCCATAGTAGTAGTGGGGAGCGGGGGAGCAGTATACTTACAGTCTGTGCGTCTCCCGGGGCGCTCCAGAATGACGTCAGAGCGCCCCATGCGCATGGATGACGTGTCCATGTGATCACGTCATCCATGCGCGTGGGGCACCCTGACGTCCCTCTGAAGCTCCCGGGGAGCCGCACGGATGGTAAGTATACTGCTCCCCACTACACTTTACCATGGCTGCCAGGACTTAAGCGTCCTGGCAGCCATGGTAACCACTCTGAAAAAGCTAAACATCGGATCCGGCGATGCGCCAAAACGATGTTTAGCTTAAGGCCGGATCCGGATTAATGCCTTTCAATGGGCATTAATTCCGGATCCGGCCTTGCGGCAAGTGTTCAGGATTTTTGGCCGGAGCAAAAAGCGCAGCATGCTGCGGTATTTTCTCCGGCCAAAAAACGTTCCGTTCCGGAACTGAAGACATCCTGATGCATCCTGAATGGATTTCTCTCCATTCGGAATGCATTAGGATAAAACTGATCAGGATTCTTCCGGCATAGAGCCCCGACGACGGAACTCTGTGCCGGAAGAAAAGAACGCAAGTGTGAAAGGGCCCTAAGACGTTCCATATCAGCTAGTGGTGCTGGTTGTTGTGGCGTGCTGACAAAGCTTTTCCACATTTCGGCCATGCTAACCCTGCTTTCTGAGGTGCTGGCGGTGCCCCAGCTGCATTGGCGACCTCTTCCTCGTCCTCTGCCTTCGCCTTGTGCTTCCACTGTGCCCCCGCTGTCAGGTGGGAATGCCACCAACAGCGCGTCTACCAGTGTGCACTTGTACTCACGCTTCATACGTTCACGCTCCAGTGAGGGAATTAAGAATGGTACGTTGTCCTTGTAACAGGGATCCAGCAGCGTGGCCACCCAGTAATCAGCACAAGTTAGAATGTGGGCAACTCGGTGGTCGTTGTGGAGACACTGCAGCATGTAATCGCTCATGTGTGCCAGGCTGCCCAGAGGCAACGAAAAGTTGTCCTCTGTGGGAGGTGTATCGTCTGTGTCCTCTGTATCCCCTATCCATGCACCAGTGATGGCCATGAGCTGGTCTGGGTGCCACCCTGCTGTGAACATGGTTCCTCCTCCTGCATCTCCTCCTCCTCATCCTCCACCTCCTCATCCTCCAGAACTGTGCCCTGGCTGGACAATTGTGTACCTTGGGTTTGTGGGTGCAGGAACCCACCCTCGGAGCCACTTGGGAATGACTGGCCAGAAAACCTACGAAATGATCCCTCTTCCTCCTCCTCCTCCTGAGCCACATCCTCTTCCATCATCGCCAGGAGCGTTTTTTCAAGGAGGCATAGAAGTGGGATAGTAACGCTGAGAATGGTGTTATCGGCACTGGCCATGTTGGTGGAGTACTCGAAAGAGCGCAACAAGGAACACAGGTCTCGCATGGAGCCCAGTCATTGGTGATGAAGTGGTGCTGTTCCGCCGAGCGACTCACCCGTGCGTGCTGCAGCTGAAACTCCACTATCGCCTGCTGCTGCTCGCACAGTCTCTTCAGCATGTGCAAGGTGGAGTTCCACCTTGTGGGCATGTCGCATATGAGGCGGTGATCGGGAAGGCCGAAGTTACGCTGCAGCGCTGACAGGCGAGCAGCAGCAGGGTGAGAACGCCGAAAGCGCACACAGACGGCCCGCACTTTATGCAGCAGCTCTGACATATCAGGTAAGTTTTAAGGAATCTCTGCACCATCAAATTCAGCACTTGCGCCAGGCAAGAAATGTGCGTCAAATCGGCTAGTCCCAGAGCTGCTACGAGATTTCGCCCATTATCGCGCACCACCATGCCGGGCTTGAGGCTGACTGGCACAAACCACTTATCGGTCTGTTGTTCAAGGCCCGTCCACAGCTCCTGCGCGGTGTGGGGTTTGTCCCCTAAACAGATATGTTTTAAAACTGCCTGCTGTCGTTTACCCCTGGCTGTGCTGAAGTTGGTGGTGAAGGTGTTACGCTGACCGGATGAGGAGCTGGTAGAGGATGAGGTAGCAGAGTAGGAGGAGGAAGCAACAGGAGGCAAACTGAAGCGCCCTGCAATCCTCGGTGGTGGAAGGACATTCGCCAAACTGCTATTCGCCTCAGGCCCAGCCGCCACTGCATTTACCCAGTGTACTGTTATGGAGATATAACGGCCCTGACCGCGCTTACTGGTCCACGTATCCGTAGTCAGGTGCACCTTGCCACAGATGGCGTTGCGCAGTGCACAACTGATTTTGTCCCCTACTTGGTTGTGCAGGGAAGGGATGGCTCCCCTTGAAAAGTAGTGGCGGCTGGGCACGACGTACTTTGGGACAGCCACCACCATAAGGCCTTTTAAACTATCCTTCTCCACCAGACAGAATGACAGCATTTCAAAGGCCAGTAATTTAGAAATGCTGGCATTCAGGGCTAGGGATCGCGGGTGGGTAGGGGTTTACTTCCTCTTCCTCTCCAGCGTTTGAGAGAAGGAGAGCTGAACGCTTCCGTGGGACATTGTGGAGATGCTTGGTGACCCAGGTCTTGGTGTAGCTGGCAGATCCTCTGTTTGCAGGGTGGCAGGTGGCACTGTAACTCCATAGGTGGATGAAGAGGCCGAGACTGCAGCAGAAGAGGAAGCAGGAGGAGCCAGAGACCTTTCTTGGTTTTTGAGGTGTCTACTCCACTGCAGCTCGTGCTTTGCACTTAAATGCCTGGTCATGCAGGTTGTGCTCAGGTTGAGAATGTTTATGCCTCGCTTCAGGCTCTGATTGCACAGCGTGCAAACCACTCGTGTCTTGTCGTTTGCACATTGTCTGAAGAACTGCCACGCCAGGGAACTCCTTGGAGCTGGCTATGGTCTGCTCGGTCCCTTTCTGCGGTGGGCAGTAGCAGGCGTACTGTCTAGAGGACGGCTGCTCCGCTTTTGCACCCTGTTCCCTCTTCTGCTGTGCTGGTGGCTCTGTGCGACCACCGCCTCTTCCTCCGAATTACATAGGTCACTCGCATAACCTTGATTCCATGTGGGGTCGAGGACCTCATCGTCTTCTACATCATCTTCCACCCAGTCTTCACCCCTGCCTTCCTTGTCGGTCTGCACACTTTCGAAAGCCATAGCAGTTGGCACCTGTGTTTCGTCATCATCCGAGGCATGCTGCGATCGTCCTCCCATGTACTCATCTTGAAAGATAAGTGGTTGGGCATAGGTGCACTCAATCTCTTCCACTTCTGGGGCAGGGCTAGGTGGATGGCCCTGGGAAACCCTGCTAACAGAGTCATCAAAAAGCAGAAGAGACTGCTGCATGACTTGGGGCTCAGACTGCTTGGCTGATTTGCAAGGGGGTGAGGTGAAAGACTGATGGACATCGGCTGCAGGTGCCAACTGTGGTCTTTCAGCAGGAGACTGGGTGGCTGACAATGTGAAGGAACTGGATCCACTGTCAGCAACCCAATCTACTATCGCCTGTACTTGTTCAGGCCTCAACATTCGTAGAGCCGCATTAGGCCCGACCAAATACAGCTGCAGGTTTTGTCGCCTACTCGCACCTGAGGAAGGGTTTTTTTCACTTGTGCATGTAGCTGGCACAGATCGACCACGTCCTCTCCCTGCAACAGGAGCTCCACCAGCAGCACCACGACCTGGGCCACATCCCTTATTTGACGCTCTCCTCGTATTTTTCGAATTTAGGATCTTGCCCTAAATGGGTGTTTAATTATTAATAGAATAGAACAACAGTATGTAAAGGGTGTATCTCACACGGCCTGAACCAGACTAGACCTCAATTAAAGATTTTTTTCCCCAAAATGGCTGTATTTCAAATGCCTGAATCAAACCCCTGTATGTAGTGGGTGTATCTCACACGACCTGAACCAGTGTAGGCCTGAATTAAAGATTTCTTTGCACAAAATGGCTGTATTTCAAATGCCTGAATCAAACCCCTGTATGTAGAGGGTGTATCTCACAGGGCCTGAACCAGTGTAGGCCTAAATTAAAGATTTCTTTGCCCAAAATGGCTATATTTCAAATGGCTGTATTTCAAATTCCTGAATCAAACCCCTGTATGTAAAGGGTGTATCTCACACGATCTGAACCAGTGTAGGCCTGAATTAAATATTTCTTTGACCAAAATGCCTGTATTTCAAATGCCTGAATCAAACCCCTGTATGTAGAGGGTGTATCTCACACGGCCTGAACCAGTGTAGGCCTGAATTCAATATTGGTGCACCAAATGGTGGTATTTCAAATCTCTGAATCTAACCCAAATGTATTAAGGGTGCATCTCACAATAACATCTGCATCAAAGGCTGCCAACTAATTTTTTACTAGTGTTTGTTTAACAACTGAATTTGACAGCAGTAAATAAGCCTGTCATTTCACACGTGCTGATGCTGCAAGGCCTGAAAATAGTGTTTTTTGTCAAAAAAATGTGTGTTTTAAAACCCCAGAAAATGATGGGTGTATTTCTAGCTTAAATTGCACACTGACTAATCCAGATGTTGTAGATTGCCAAAAAAGTGTTTTTTTTTTTATAACAGAATATGAAAGCTGTATATATTAAACTTGAATTTAACACTTGCAGATCAGGAAAATACAGTTTTTTGGCAAAAAAGTGTGCTTTTAAAAGCCCAGAAAATGATGGGTGTATTTCTACCTTAAATTGCACACTGACTAATCCAGATGTTGTAGATTGCCCAAATTTTTTTGATTTGCAATGTCCCAAAAGCTCAGATGCAGTGCTGGTGCACTGAGCTTGCATAAAATCTTTACAGTTCGGGTTCGCTCAACCCTAGTGGCCGACAAAAAAGGGGAGGGTCAAAGGATGTGGTCAATGGGCGGAGTCAAGGGGGCGGCAAAATTAGCTTTTGCCTAGGGTGGCAAAAATCTTTGCACCAGCCCTGCACACCAGCGCGCTGCCCAATCACCGCCGCCCCACATGCAACAGTGCTACCCACACCAGTGAGCACTGCGCGCCGACCAATCATCACACGCCGCTCACACCTGCGCGCCGGCCAATCGCTGGCCGCTCGCAGGTTATGGTGTGCTCTTCACATCGGACTGCTGCCATTACTGTCCCTGCAACACACAGCCGCACAGTCCCAGCACTCTCAGCCACAGACACCAGTCGCTGCCAGCATTCTCAGCACCACCAGTCAGTGACAGCAGTCAGTGACAGCCGTTTCAGCCATCAGTCAGTGCCACCAGCCACAGCCACCAGTCACAGTGCTAGCAGTCTCAGCCAGCAGTCTGTGCCAGCCATCTCAGCCATCAGTCAATGCCACCATCCACAGCCTCCAGTCACAGTGCCAGCAGTCTCAGCCACCAGTCAGTGCCTGCCATCTCAGCCACTCAGCGCCACCAGCCACAGGCACCAGTCACAGTGCCAGCCGTCTCAGCCATCAGTCAGTGCCACCAGTCACAGTGTCAGGAGTCTCAGCCAGCAGTCAGTGCCAGCCGTCTCAGCCATCAGTCAGTGCCACCAGTCACAGTCCCAGCAGTCTCAGCCACCAGTCAGTGCCAGCAGTCTCAACCACAGCCACCAGTCAGTGCCAGCCATCTCAGCCATTACTCAGCGCTACCAGCCACAGCCACCTGTCACAGTGCCAGCAGTCTCAGCACCACCAGTCAGTGCCAGCCATCTCAGCCACCAGTCAGTGTCACCAGCCACAGCCTCCAGTCACTGTGCCAGCAGTCTCAGCCACCAGTCAGTGCCAGCCGTCTCAGCCATCACTCAGTGCCACCAGCCACAGCCGACTCTAAAATGCCATTTTAGAATAAAGGAACTTACTGCACCACAGGGAGGGAACACCGATATACCCGACAAGCATTCCTCGGATCCTAATAGTGATGAGACATTATCTAGATCCCCTCCCCCTATACCATCTAATCTACAAAGGAGTTCGACATTTTACCCCATAGAACACCGAGGCCCCCAACTTGAGAGCTACTACACAATGGTTCTAGATGATTTTAAAAACTTATGTGAAGATAACAAGACCAAACCTGGAGGGCATAATTTAAAACCAGCAGAAAAGAGAGCCCTAAAAACACTCAAAGATAATAAGGACATCACCATTAAAATTGCGGATAAAGGAGGGGGAGTGGTTATCCTTAACACCGATTACTATCTAACCGAAGCTAATAGGATCTTATCCGACCCGGAATATTACAGAATCCTCAAAGAAGACACTACTAATATTTTCAAAAAGGCTCTAACAGTACTGGTAGAGCAAAGCTTCCATTTGAATATTATTAACAAAAAAGAGAAACTCTTTCTGTCTTCGTCCCATCCATCTTTAGCCAAATTTTATTTTCTTCCAAAGATTCACAAATCGCTTGATAACCCCCCAGGCCGACCTATAATCTCAGGTATAAATTCACTTACTTCAAACCTTTCAGCATATGTAGATTTTTATTTACAAAAGCATGTTCAGTCACTACCCTCATACCTCAAAGATACCTCTCATCTTATTAAGCTTTTACAAGATGTCCAGTGGCAGAATGAGTATATTTGGGTAATGTTAGATGTAGCTTCCTTGTATAGCAACATCAAACATGAATTCGGGATAGCAGCAGTCAGACATTACCTCAGCCAAGATTCCTCCATGCCTGATCCACAAAAAGAATTTGTTTTGAATTCAATAGAATTCATTCTATCACATAACTATTTCAATTTCAATGATCAATTTTATATCCAAACTAAAGGCACCGCGATGGGGACTAAGTTTGCCCCATCGTATGCGAATCTATTTATGGGGATGTTTGAGAAACAGTTCGGCCTTCTTTCCCATCCCAAAATAAGGTTCTACAAACGCTATATAGATGATATGTTGTTCATTTGGGAAGGAAACAACGAAGAACTCGCACACTTTTTTAATGAGCTTAACATGAACGATTGGGGTCTATCCTTCACCATGAAACAACATCCCACTAAAGCTATCTTTTTGGATATTCATTTGGAATCAGATTCTGAGACTATTACAACGAAGACGTACTTCAAAAAGGTAGATGCCAACAGCTACCTTGAATTCAAGAGTTGTCATTTTGGCAAATGGAAAAGAAATATACCATTTAGCCAAATGAAACGGATCAGAAGGAATTGCTCCGATAATCTAGTTTTACGCGAGCAACTCTCTATTCTTCAGACCCGTTTCAAAGAGAAAGGTTACCCCAGATCCCTAGTCCAGGATTCCATGAAAAGATCCTTAAAGCTAAGCCAAACCGAAGCTCTGTTGCCCAAAAAAACCATACCAGTTCCTAATAAAGCACCGCAGTTCAATCTTATCACCCAGTAGAATTATAACCAAACATTGGAACATCCTCCTAAAAGACCCCATCCTGAAAGACATCTTATCTGCCACTCCGACCCTCATGTTCAGAAGGGCTCCCACCCTGAAGAATATTCTGGCCCCTTCTTGCCGAATTTTGGAAAAAATAAAAAAAAACAACCATGGGGACATTACCAAGGGGTATTTAAATGTGGCACCAAAAGATGTAAATGCTGCCAGATGATAGCCCATGGGACAAAAGAAATCAAAATCCCAGGTACTGACGATACCTACACCTTGAGACATAATATGAACTGTGGGACAAGATCTGTCATCTACTTACTAGAATGCCCATGCAAGCTTTTCTATGTAGGAAGACCAACACAGACCTTAAGGGAACGTATGAACGAGCACCGCTCAAACATGAAAAGACAGATCTTCACACACAGTGTCCCCAAACACTTCCATGAGTCCCACAATAGCGACGCAGCACTTCAAAAAGTTACACCCCTCGAATGGGTACCCCAGTCGTATCAGTGTTTGTCACGTAAAGAAATGTACTGGATTTATAGTCTGAACACGCTGTCCCCCTTCGGCCTCAATGAAACCCTTGAGTATACTAATTACTGATCACCGAATCCTGAATCCAATCATGAAACCTACCACCCCTTAAATAGAATTTTTATGTATGTATAGATTTATTTATAACTATCTCTTAAATAAAGGATTTATATATTTTCTCATCATTTATTACCTATTAATTGTCATACTTATTATCATTTTTATCATCAAAAATTTTTTAGCAGGTTTTTTATATATATACATGTATTTTTATATATTTTATTGTATACGGTGTGTAATACACTGCTCAAAAAAATAAAGGGAACACAAAAATAACATCCTAGATCTGAGTTAATGAAATATTCTACTGAAATACTTTGTTCTTTACATAGTTGAATGTGCTGACAACAAAATCACACAAAAATAAACAAATGGAAATCAAATTTTTCAACCCATGGAGGTCTGGATTTGGAGTCACACTCAAAATTAAAGTGGAAAAACACACTACAGTCTGATCCAACTTTGATGTAATGTCCTTAAAACAAGTCAAAATGAGGCTCAGTAGTGTGTGTGGCCTCCACGTGCCTGTACGACCTCCCTACAACACCTGGGCATGCTCCTGATGAGGTGGCGGACGGTCTCCTGAGGGATCTCCTCCCAGACCTGGACTAAAGCATCTGCCAACTCCTGGACAGTCTGTGGTGAAACGTGACGTTGGTGGATAGAGCGATACATGATGTCCCAGATGTGCTCAATTGGATTCAGGTCTGGGGAACGGGCGGGCCAGTCCATAGCCTCAATGCCTTCGTCTTGCAGGAACTGCTGACACACTCCAGCCACATGAGGTCTAGCATTGTCTTGCATTAGGAGGAAGTAAAGAGAAAGAAAAATCACCAAATGGCGCCAACCGCTAATAACAAGTAGTAAATGCTATGGTGTAAAGTATCCCAAAATACGGGAAAAGAAACGCTGTTAGATATATTAATAAAAAGCCCCTATGGGGTCACAAGGAGCAACTGGTATAAAAGAATATAGAGTAAAAGGTGATTAACACCGAAACTCACTTCACCAGGGAGGAACCCAGGGCCAACCGCACCAGCATATGGTCTCACAAGGGGTCTGAGGATCTCATCTCGGTACCTAATGGCATTTAGGCTACCTCTGGCGAGCACATGGAGGGCTGTGCGGCCCTCCAAAGAAATGCCACCCCACACCATTACTGACCCAATGCCAAACCGGTCATGCTGGAGGATGTTGCAGGCAGCAGAACGTTCTCCACGGCGTCTCCAGACTCTGTCACGTCTGTCACATGTGCTCAGTGTGAACCTGCTTTCACCTATGAAGAGCACAGGGTGCCAGTGGCGAATTTGCCAATCTTGGTGTTCTCTGGCAAATGCCAAACGTCCTGTACGGTGTTGGGCTGTAAGCACAACCCCCACCTGTGGACATCGGGCCCTCATATCACCCTCATGGAGTCTGTTTCTGACCGTTTGAGCAGACACATGCACATTTGTGGCCTGCTGGAGGTCATTTTGCAGGGCTCTGGCAGTGCTCCTCCTGTTCCTTTTTATACATATATTTTTTCTATATATGCATCCATTTATTTTATTCTTTAGGTACATACTAACATTATTATCCCTCTAGATACATATACATAGTAGTCCAATTCCTCTTTCTTGTATACCCATTCATTCCTTTTTTATTCATCTGGTCCTGTTCTATATACATAATCGTCCGTAAGACTTTACATCATAGTGCCCAAATCCCACAAGATTGCGAGGCTGCAAGTGGAACGCATTATGCGTTCCACATCTCCCTTTCAGCAGGGATATTGGACGGGACATAGGACCTCAAGACGTCAAGCACGCCAAGACATATGTGCCGCACTTCCGGAACTTCGCTTGGCGCATGCGCACTGACTTAGCGTGCGCTTCAGCGGTGCGTTCCACGGACCGGAAGTGGTCCCTCAATACACTCCGTTACTCTGGCCTTTAATCTGCAGGTTTTTAAGGGAATATACTTGCATCATATAACTTATATTAATACTTATATATTATGATATGGGACAGTTGGTGTGGCTTCTAGCCACATCTTCTGTCCCATGGAAAAAACGTAAGCTAACGATCACTGCAATGTTTGACCCGGAAGTGACATCACTCCAACCACAGGACACTACATTGTCTGATCCCACATCTCAGGTATAAAATGTCTGTTTGTTTTATGTAATAACATCCTGCTCCTGATGAAGGGGACTTATTCTGTGCCCCAAAACGTGTAGAGCTCTATTTTCCTGCTGTTTTGAAAATAAAGGAATTTGCAAGAAGTACCGAATTTTGAACTGCCGCCTCTTGCTAAGACCTTTGAAGCGATCCAGGATTGGGAAGAAACTTTTTTGGGTGTCTTGAGCTTTATCCCTCAAAATTTCCTCCCAGTGAAGTGAGTGGAGACCATTATTATTTATTGATGTTATATTGATTATATGCATTTATATTTATTTATATGTATTGGCCCTGCATGGGTCCAAAACCTGTTAGTACCAGTGTGATTTTTACCACTATTTGATTTTAGTGTACGATACCCACTCAGGATCTGAATGCTCAGGGTGTAATCTCATTTTGCACACCTTTTACTGTTATCACCGCGATTAAGTGACCAAGAATCGGTCCTAATTTTCTATACCTCTAGTGTGATTAATATTATTGATCCATATGGGTTGAATATACATACCTTACAGACATTGTCATTGTTATTTTTACCTGCCTTGACTGGCGCCTCACATTGTGGTCTCTCACTCAATATTTTTTCTCCTTTACTCCATGTATGTGTTGAACTAGTTGACACTACCGACCACATTTGGCTGCCTATCAATCACCCGACCTAACTCTTTGCCCTATTTATTTCTATTCTTTCCTCCTCTGGCGCCCTGCAACTAATTATATAGACTTCTTGGATTGGGTACCAAGTGAGTCTTGGATTGGGTTCCAAGTGATTAACCCTCTACATTTTTTTCTCTCATACTAGCCACAGCCACCAGTCACAGTGCCAGCAGTCTCAGCACCACCAGTCAGTTCCAGCCGTCTCAGCCATCAGTCAGTGCCACCAGCCACAGCCACCAGTCATAGTGCCAGTAGTCTCAGCCATACAATGTGGTCAAGTTCCCTTCCCATTTAATATAGACTGTTCTTACTAATATTTATGCACTACTGTTCTAGCGCCTGTTATTGTAACTGGCTTAATGTCTAGTATATAATAATCCAGGCCCTCTAAAAGATATCCATGGGTTATAATTGAAGAGGAAAAAGGGAAGGCAGAGATATAATAAACTCTTACTTTTCAACTGTGTTTACAAGCGAGCTGCCAGTGCCAAATGTCATTTCGGGGGTGGGGGGGGGGGGACGACGACAATAAACAATGGTCTGGCAAATATCACTGTCTCAACACAAGAAGTACAGCTATGTCTAAGCAAAGTAAATATTGATAAACCCCCTGACCCAAATAGCATACATCCACGGATACTGAGGGAATTAAGCTCAGTAATTGATAGACCATTGTACATCATCTACTTAGACTCTCTTGTAAGAGGGTCTGCACTACAGGACCGTGTAACAGGGTCAGCACTACAGGACCGTGGAACCGTGGAACTACCAACTGGTAAGTTTAACATCTGTGGTATGCAAAATATTTGAAGGTATTTGAAAAGAATAAAGTAATAACAGATAAACCAGCCTGGTTTCATGTAAAACAGGCTGTGCCTAACCAACACACTTGGTTTCTGTGATGATATAAGTGCAAATGTGGACGTTGGTCATGTGGCAGATGTGATATATCTAGATTTTGCTAAAACATAAGAGCTACAAATGCAGAGACTATGGGATAATAAATGCACCTGCGCCACAGTAATCATATGTCTGCACACACATTATATGGAATTAAACTGAGGACAACAGTACAAGAAAAGCTAAGCAGCAGTACTCAATGTCAAACAGCAACTGCAAATGCAAATACATTTTTAAGTAGTCTAAAAAGAGAGATAAAAACTTGTGATCCCAGTATAATAATACCCCTTTAAAAAACCCCCGTAAGGTCGCATCTTGAATATGAAATTCCGTTTTGGGCTCCATGTACACTGCTCAAAAACATAAAGGGAACACTTAAACAACACAATGTAACTCCAAGTCAATCACACTTCTGTGAAATCAAACTGTCCACTTAGGAAGCAACACTGAGTGACAATCAATTTCACATGCTATTGAGCAAGTGGGATAGACAACAGGTGGAAATTATAGGCAATTAGCAAGACACCCCCAATAAAGGAGTGGTTCTGCAGGTGGTAACCACAGACCACTTCTCAGTTCCTATACTTCCTGCCTGATGTTTTGGTCACTTTTGAATGCTAGTGGTAGCATGAGACGGAGTCTACAACCCACACAAGTGGCTCAGGTAGTGCAGCTTATCCAGGATGGCACATCAATGCGAGCTGTGGCAAAAAGGTTTGCTGTGTCTGTCAGTGTAGTGTCCAGAGCATGGAGGCACTACCAGGAGACATGCCAGTACATCAGGAGATGTGGAGGAGGCCGTAGGAGGGCAACAACCCAGCAGCAGGACCGCTACCTCCGCCTTTGTGCAAGGAGGAACAGGAGGAGCACTGCCAGAGCCCTGCAAAACGACCTCCAGCAGGCCACAAATGTGCATGTGTCTGCTCAAACGGTCAGAAACAGACTCCATGAGGGTGATATGAGGGCCCGACGTCCACAGGTGGGGGTTGTGCTTACAGCCCAACACCGTGCAGGACGTTTGGCATTTGCCAGAGAACACCAAGATTGGCAAATTCGCCACTGGCGCCCTGTGCTCTTCACAGATGAAAGCAGGTTCACACTGAGCACATGTGACAGAACATTCTGCTGCCTGCAACATCCTCCAGCATGACCGTTTGGCATTGGGTCAGTAATGGTGTGGGGTGGCATTTCTTTGGAGGGCCGCACAGCCCTCCATGTGCTCGCCAGAGGTAGCCTGACTGCCATTAGGTACCGAGATGAGATCCTCAGACCCCTTGTGAGACCATATGCTGGTGCGGTTTTTCCACTTTAATTTTGAGTGTGACTCCAAATCCAGACCTCCATGGGTTAAAAAATTTGATTTCCATTTTTTAATTTTTGTGATTTTGTTGTCATCACATTCAACTATGTAAAGAACAAAGTATTTCAGAAGAATATTTAATCAATTCAGATCTAGGATGTGTTATTTTTGTGTTCCATTTATTTTTTTGAGCAGTGTATTATAAAGGATGTATGAAAACTAGAAGGGGTTCAGAGACTGGTGACTAGATTATTAAATGGATTACAGTTGATAGAGGTGATCAATGAGTTAATAGATTATAAATGGATTAGATTCATTATAAATTTCATAAATATTAATCCACCAAATTAAAACAAAGGTTTGCCATTTGTTTTGGACAAATTGCGTAGAAATGTCGCCCAGCACCATTTTATGGAGAGTGTGTGTAAACCATGAAGGAGGAAGAAGATGGAGGATCATATGACACTAGGAGGAAGTGGGGGGTTGGGCAGTTGTCCTGATAGGTTCAGAGGCTGACAGACAGCCTTTTTAGCCAATCAGAGGCAACATTCAGGAAAGTCCTTTGCTTGAAATGTCAGAGAACACCATTTTGTGTTCAGCTTCTGACCTGGAAGAGTGTCTTGTGGCAGTAATTTAGCTGTACTAAGGACACTTTAAGGAGCAAATAGATAGATTTGAATTCAGTTCTAAATTAATCAGGGAAGGTTTTAGAGAAAGCTTTGAGGCAGTGAGGGGCTGGGTAATATAAAATATATCTGTATATGAACAGACAGCCACCCCAATAACATTTCAGCGCATTATAGCCATGTTGTTAAATGCATTGAATATTACTGCAGGTAAAGCTTCAGTTATAGCTAAAGCATTTTACAACAATAACAATAACAAATACCAGTGTTATTAAACCAGTTACATATTACTGCAAGGTAATGTTCAGCTATAAGAAAAGCATTTTATGGCAATAACGCCATTATTATACCTGTGCTATTAAACAGCAAAACTAATACTGCAATAATGCCATGTTTATCACTGTATTATTGAACACATAGTTCAAAGACATTTTACTGCAAATATTGAATTGTTATATCTGTGTTAGTGAACAAATGACTCCGCCGATTCAGAACGTGTAGTTCAGACATTTTACTTCCAAAATTGCTTTGTTATACCCATGTTAGTGAACACATTACTGCATCAGACCATGCAGTTCAAGCACATTTTACTGAAAAAAACTGCATTATTACCAAAATAAATTGTCAATACCGGTGTGTAGTGTGTTTGTAGAAGGGGAGGGACATTTAATTGCGCATCTGTCTCTAAATTACAGAAAACACACTTGCAATTTTGCTAGAACAATTCAATAATATGGATACCAAACTTGTGACTTTTCATTTATGAGCCTCACAAAAAAACTGTGCAAAATGAACTACCCAGTCATCATCGAAGAGTCAGTATGTGGGTAGTAGCTGCTGCAGCAGCAGCCATCTGGATGGTAGCAGTAGTAAGTTCTCAGTGACTTCCGATAGGCACCACATTATTACTGATAACAAAGAGGATGAGATTTTGGACTGAATGACTCACTCCTCCTCTCAGTCACAGCACGATGATGTGTATATCACTTCTGAGTCTTACAATGTGCCTTGGAGCCAGTGGTCACAGCATTCCTCCTACTCCTTGCAACCCCCGAGAAAGCCTTTTGGTTGCATTGTCTCTGTCTGCATTGCCCCCTCCTTTTTTCCTGAGAGGTAACAAAACCCCATGTTCTATGGAGGATACTCAAGATAGTCTCTCTGTTAATGACATATGTGAGAACAGTCAGCATTTGGACTACCAGGAGGAGGAGGTTCAAGTGGAGGCGGGGGATTCTATGCATAGCTGTATTGGTGGTGTTAGTAGTGGCACTTTTAGCCATGGTGGTGGCAGTAGGAGCAGTAGTGGTGACAGTGGCACTCGGGGCAAATATAGAGTAAGAAATTGGTCTGGTAAAAGTGGAGTTGTGGGTGAGAATAACAATCAATGTGTGTTGGACAGAATCTGGGAGCTGAGGAGGAGGTAACATCAGAGGAGGGGTATGATAACAGCACACAATAAAAAGCAGAGGCAACATACAATCATAATCTTGTTTGTGTGTAATGTTGTGCTGCCATACGTATTTTTGTTTGCTGTCTGCATGTTAGCCTTATGGATGTGCATCTGCGACTATGGATGTGCTAGTCTAAATTTTCTTGTAGTTTGATACTGTGGGAGCAGGCTCACAACATACCAGACCTAAGCCAGGCTTAACCACCACTAACTCTGTGCAGAGTATCTGGCCGTTTTTCTCCACAGTGCTGGAAGACAAAAGCATGATCTCCAAGTTTAAAATAAGTGGCAGGTGTTAAAACTCAAACATAGGCACCGCAGGCCTACTGCGGCATATGAAGAGGCACCAGCTGCAGTTGGATAATAGAAGTGGCACCAGTTACAGTTGGAAAAGAGAAGTGGCCCCAGCTAGCCCAACAAGAGTGTCCTCCTTCTCCCAGTCTTCTTTGTGGTATTCAGGCCATATCCATTTACAGTACAGTGTCCTTGTCATCGTCATCATCACTTACTGCTTCTTCCACTCAGGCTACTCCTCCACTTTGTCATCCCTTGATAATGGAATGTGTGGTCATGAAGCAAGTCTACACGACCAGCAAGCAATCCACTGGTGCACAAGCTTAACTCCAACTTTGCCAATTTGCTGGAGGAGGAACTAGATAGACCTGTAAGGCCAGACTGGCCATAGAGCCTACATGGAAGTTTCCCGGTGGACTGAAGCCCAGGGGCCCACCCAAGCCATCCCCACTATCGCTGGCCAGGTACATAATGATTTGATGCTCTCAATGTTTATTAAACCTGGGAACATTAGCTACTTGTGTACCTGGCAGGTGGCTATAGATGCCCTGCTGTAATTATTTGCATGACTGTCCTCCAAGACAGAGGTACAGTTGAATACTGTGATGAAGTATGGTAGCGCATGACTCTCTGCCTTGCTACTTACCTTCATAAGCCACAGGCCACTATATTAGGCAGTGTACAAATCGTACATGGGCCCTGGCATCTCAGGCCATAGGTTGGAAAAGGCCTGTGGTTGCCACCAGAGACAGCCACTCTATTTTATTATTCTTTCTTTGGCCAAATTGGAAGCAAATACTGGGCACACTATAAGGGGTCATTACTAGGGGAAGTGCAGGTAGCATGCTGAAGGTATGGCTGGCATGGTGCTGCGGCCTGTATCTCACCTCCTAAGACCCCTGCTTAATTAGAAACAATTGGAGGAGGACAGAACATGACAGCTATTGATGGCTACCACATAAGGACGGCTTCTCAGGCAGTATATTGTGCTGCACTGTAGTATTTAGTTTTGCTGGGATAGTATTTTATTTTTTACAATATATCATTTATACACAGTGTATTAAGTCAAATATGTGGTAAATGTGATAATGCTGTGGTTAAAGGTGCTTTCCAGAAATTGATAATGATGACCAATCCTCAGGATAGGTCATCATTAGAGATAAGTGCTTTGCCACAAGAAATTAGCTTTGTGACGAATTACTTTGTCACAAAGTGCATTTTCTTTGTATGTCGAGTGCAATGATGGGGAACAGTAATGGCGCAACCTTCCATCATTGAACCCTTCAGATGCCCCGTTGTCACATCTGTGACAGGTCCCAGAAGGTCTGAAAGATTATCTATGCATTAGTAATCTGACAGCCTCCTTTGGTTTCACTTTGTCTGTGTGTTGCTGGTATGTCCACACCTCCTGTTTAGGTGTGGATCATGTGACCTCTACCACACCCTATTTAGTCTGACTTTTCCCATCACTCCTTGCTTGGGATAGCTTCATTTGGTCCTGAAAGAGCTGGAGTGTGGTTCGTGTTGAAGTCCTCTTCATCCTTCATCCTCTGAAGTTAAGTGTTCCGCTTGTCGTGTTTTGTATCTCCCCCCCCCCCCCCCGGTTGTTTACTAGGCCTCTGTGAGACGCTAGTTCCTTCACCAGGGAAGGAACAGGTGGTCTCTGCCCAATCTGCCCAGTCATTATCTTTAGGGCATCTGAGGATCACCAGGGTTATCTAGGTTCCCGTGTATGGGTATCTCTACCATCGAGAGGTGCCCATACGGATAGGAGTTAGGGCCAGGAGCAGGGTTTTATAGGTGGTGACCCTTTTCCTTCCCTAGCGGTGAGGCCTAGTGTCTTTCCCCTTACTTCTTGATTGTCTTTTGGTGTTCTCCCCTACTTCATCCATGACATTATCCCAAGCCTATACCGCCATTTTTTGTTCTGATCTGTGCAGCTATGGATGCTATGACTGCACTGGTCGAACAGATGCAGAATCTGACTTTGGAGGTAGCAGACCTCCGCGCAACTGTCTTGCAGATTCAGAGTCCACAGGCTGCTGGTTCCGGTGGTGGGTCCCAGGCATGTCCTGAACCGAAGGTGGCTCTCCCAGACAGGTTTTCCGGGGGTAGTGACAATTTCATCCGATTCAGGGAGTCATGTAAATTATACTTTAAGCTGCGTCTATACTCTTCTGGGGATGAGTGTCAACATGTGGGTATGATTATTTCTTTGCTTAACCACCTCAGCCCCCAGTGCTTAAACACCCTGAAAGACCAGGCCACTTTTTACACTTCTGACCTACACTACTTTCACCGTTTATTGCTCGGTCATGCAACTTACCACCCAAATGAATTTTACCTCCTTTTCTTCTCACTAATAGAGCTTTCATTTGGTGGTATTTCATTGCTGCTGACATTTTTACTTTTTTTGTTATTAATCGAAATTTAACGATTTTTTTTGCAAAAAAATGACATTTTTCACTTTCAGTTGTAAAATTTTGCAAAAAAAAACGACATCCATATAGAAATTTTGCTCTAAATTTATAGTTCTACATGTCTTTGATAAAAAAAAAATGTTTGGGTAAAAAAAAAATGGTTTGGGTAAAAGTTATAGCGTTTACAAACTATGGTACAAAAATGTGAATTTCCGCTTTTTGAAGCAGCTCTGACTTTCTGAGCACCTGTCATGTTTCCTGAGGTTCTACAATGCCCAGACAGTACAAACACCCCACAAATGACCCCATTTCTGAAAGTACACACCCTAAGGTATTCGCTGATGGGCATAGTGAGTTCATAGAACTTTTTATTTTTTGTCACAAGTTAGCGGAAAATGATGATTTTTTTTTTTTTTTTTTTTTTCTTACAAAGTCTCATATTCCACTAACTTGTGACAAAAAATAAAAAGTTCTATGAACTCACTATGCCCATCAGCGAATACCTTGGGGTCTCTTCTTTCCAAAATGGGGTCACTTGTGGGGTAGTTATACTGCCCTGGCATTCTAGGGGCCCAAATGTGTGGTAAAGAGTTTGAAATCAAATTCAGTAAAAAATGACGAGTGAAATCCGAAAGGTGCTCTTTGGAATATGGGCCCCTTTGCCCACCTAGGCTGCAAAAAAGTGTCACACATCTGGTATCCCCGTACTCAGGAGAAGTTGAGGAATGTGTTTTGGGGTGTCTTTTTACATATACCCATGCTGGGTGAGATAAATATCTTGGTCAAATGACAACTTTGTATAAAAAAATGGGAAAAGTTGTCTTTTGCCAAGATATTTCTCTCACCCAGCATGGGTATATATAAAATGACACCCCAAAACACATTCCCCACCTTCTCCTGAGTACGGAGATACCAGATGTGTGACACTTTTTTGCAGCCTAGGTGGGCAAAGGGGCCCATATTCCAAAGAGCACCTTTCGGATTTCACTCATCATTTTTTACAGAATTTGATTTCTAACTCCTTACCACACATTTGGGCCCCTAGAATGCCAGGGCAGTATAACTACCCCACAAGTGACCCCATTTTGGAAAGAAGACACCCCAAGCTATTCCGTGAGGGGCATGGCGAGTTCCTAGAATTTTTTATTTTTTGTCACAAGTTAGTGGAAAATGATGATTTTTTTTTTTTTTTTTTTTTTCATACAAAGTCTCATATTCCACTAACTTGTGACAAAAAATAAAAACTTCCATGAACTCACTATGCCCATCAGCGAATACCTTGGGGTCTCTTCTTTCCAAAATGGGGTCACTTGTGGGGTAGTTATACTGCCCTGGCATTCTAGGGGCCCAAATGTGTGGTAAAGAGTTTGAAATCAAATTCAGTAAAAAATGACGAGTGAAATCCGAAAGGTGCTCTTTGGAATATGGGCCCCTTTGCCCACCTAGGCTGCAAAAAAGTGTCACACATCTGGTATCCCCGTACTCAGGAGAAGTTGAGGAATGTGTTTTGGGGTGTCTTTTTACATATACCCATGCTGGGTGAGATAAATATCTTGGTCAAATGACAACTTTGTATAAAAAAATGGGAAAAGTTGTCTTTTGCCAAGATATTTCTCTCACCCAGCATGGGTATATATAAAATGACACCCCAAAACACATTCCCCACCTTCTCCTGAGTACGGAGATACCAGATGTGTGACACTTTTTTGCAGCCTAGGTGGGCAAAGGGGCCCATATTCCAAAGAGCACCTTTCGGATTTCACTCATCATTTTTTACAGAATTTGATTTCTAACTCCTTACCACACATTTGGGCCCCTAGAATGCCAGGGCAGTATAACTACCCCACAAGTGACCCCATTTTGGAAAGAAGACACCCCAAGCTATTCCGTGAGGGGCATGGCGAGTTCCTAGAATTTTTTATTTTTTGTCACAAGTTAGTGGAAAATGATGATTTTTTTTTTTTTTTTTTTTTTCATACAAAGTCTCATATTCCACTAACTTGTGACAAAAAATAAAAACTTCCATGAACTCACTATGCCCATCAGCGAATACCTTGGGGTCTCTTCTTTCCAAAATGGGGTCACTTGTGGGGTAGTTATACTGCCCTGGCATTCTAGGGGCCCAAATGTGTGGTAAAGAGTTTGAAATCAAATTCAGTAAAAAATGACGAGTGAAATCCGAAAGGTGCTCTTTGGAATATGGGCCCCTTTGCCCACCTAGGCTGCAAAAAAGTGTCACACATCTGGTATCCCCGTACTCAGGAGAAGTTGAGGAATGTGTTTTGGGGTGTCTTTTTACATATACCCATGCTGGGTGAGATAAATATCTTGGTCAAATGACAACTTTGTATAAAAAAATGGGAAAAGTTGTCTTTTGCCAAGATATTTCTCTCACCCAGCATGGGTATATATAAAATGACACCCCAAAACACATTCCCCACCTTCTCCTGAGTACGGAGATACCAGATGTGTGACACTTTTTTGCAGCCTAGGTGGGCAAAGGGGCCCATATTCCAAAGAGCACCTTTCGGATTTCACTCATCATTTTTTACAGAATTTGATTTCTAACTCCTTACCACACATTTGGGCCCCTAGAATGCCAGGGCAGTATAACTACCCCACAAGTGACCCCATTTTGGAAAGAAGACACCCCAAGCTATTCCGTGAGGGGCATGGCGAGTTCCTAGAATTTTTTATTTTTTGTCACAAGTTAGTGGAAAATGATGATTTTTTTTTTTTTTTTTTTTTTCATACAAAGTCTCATATTCCACTAACTTGTGACAAAAAATAAAAACTTCCATGAACTCACTATGCCCATCAGCGAATACCTTGGGGTCTCTTCTTTCCAAAATGGGGTCACTTGTGGGGTAGTTATACTGCCCTGGCATTCTAGGGGCCCAAATGTGTGGTAAGGAGTTTGAAATCAAATTCTGTAAAAAATGACGAGTAAAATCCGAAAGGTGCTCTTTGGAATATGGGCCCCTTTGCCCACCTAGGCTGCAAAAAAGTGTCACACATGTGGTATTGCCGTACTCAGGAGAAGTTGAGGAATGTGTTTTGGGGTGTCTTTTTACATATACCCATGCTGGGTGAGATAAATATCTTGGTCAAATGACAACTTTGTATAAAAAAATGGGAAAAGTTGTCTTTTGCCAAGATATTTCTCTCACCCAGCATGGGTATATATAAAATGACACCCCAAAACACATTCCCCACCTTCTCCTGAGTACGGAGATACCAGATGTGTGACACTTTTTTGCAGCCTAGGTGGGCAAAGGGGCCCATATTCCAAAGAGCACCTTTTGGATTTCACAGGTCATTTTTTACTGAATTTGATTTCAAACTCCTTACCACACATTTGGGCCCCTAGAATGCCAGGGCAGTATAACTACCCCACAAGTGACCCCATTTTGGAAAGAAGAGACCCCAAGGTATTCGCTGATGGGCATAGTGAGTTCATGGAAATTTTTTTTTTTTGTCACAAGTTAGTGGAATAGGAGACTTTGTATGAAAAAAAAAAAAAAAAAAAAAATCATCATTTTCCACTAACTTGTGACAAAAAATAAAAAATTCTAGGAACTTGCCATGCCCCTCACGGAATACCTTGGGGTGTCTTCTTTCCAAAATGGGGTCACTTGTGGGGCAGTTATACTGCCCTGGCATTTTCCAGGGGCCCTAATGTCTGGTAAGTAGGTAAATGACCTGTGAAATCTGAAAGGTGCTCTTTGGAATGTGGGCCCCTTTGCCCAGCTAGGCTGCAAAAAAGTGTCACACATCTGGTATCTCCGTACTCAGAAGAAGGTAAGGAATGTGTTTTGGGGTGTCATTTTACATATACCCATGCTGGGTGAGAGAAATATCTTGGCAAAAGACAACTTTTCCCATTTTTTTATACAAAGTTGGCATTTGACCAAGATATTTATCTCACCCAGCATGGGTATATGTAAAATGACACCCCAAAACATATTCCCCAACTTCTGCTGAATACGGAGATACCACATGTGTGACACTTTTTTGCAGCCTAGGTGGGCAAAGGGGCCCAAATTCCTTTTAGGAGGGCATTTTTAGACATTTGGATACCAGACTTCTTCTCACGCTTTGGGGCCCCTAAAATGCCAGGGCAGTATAAATACCCCACATGTGACCCCATTTTGGAAAGAAGACACCCCAAGGTATTCAATGAGGGGCATGGCGAGTTCATTGAAAAAAAAAAATTTTGGCACAAGTTAGCGGAAATTGATTTTTTGGATTTTGTTCTCACAAAGTCTCCCTTTCCGCTAACTTGGGACAAAAATTTCAATCTTTCATGGACTCAATATGCCCCTCAGCAAATACCTTGGGGTGTCTTCTTTCCAAAATGGTGTTATTTGTGGGGTGTTTGTACTGCCCTGGCATTTGAGGGTCTCCGCAATCATTACATGTATGCCCAGCATTAGGAGTTTCTGCTATTCTCCTTATATTGAGCATACGGGTAATGAGATTTTTTTTTTCCGTTCAGCCTCTGGGCTGAAAGAAAAAAATGAACGGCACAGATTTCTTCATTCGCATCGATCAATGTGGATGAAAAAATCTCTGCCAAAAAAAGAAAAAGGAGGGGAAAGGCGTCTGCCAGGACATAGGAGCTCCGCCCAACATCCATACCCACTTCAGCTCGTATGCCCTGGCAAACCAGATTTCTCCATTCACATCAATCGATGTGGATGAATAAATCATTGCCGGGATTTTTTTTTTTATATATACAAAGTGTTTGCCAAAGTATATGAACACCGCCACCTCCTCAGCTCATATGCCTCGGCAAACATATCTTTTACTGCAGAGGAGAAATCTCGTCTTGCAGCGCCGCATACACCGACTTGCGTGTAATCTGACAGCAGCACAATGCTTCTGTCCGAATGCACATCAGTGCTGCAGCTGGTCGATCGGTTGGTCCACCTGGAAGGTAAAAAAAACAAAACAAAAAAGAAAAAACCAGGCCGCAAAGCAATAACTTTATTAACTTTAGAACAGAACATATTAACTTTTTTAAACTTTTTTAACTTTTTTACTTACCGGTAATTTTTTTTTTGTTTAGTTTTTTTTACCTTTATAGAACAAACCTCTCCTTCCCCATGGGACAATGTGCAAAGCGCAAATCGCCCAAAGATGTGGCGAAGTACGTTATGCACTTTATCCCAGGTGAAAGGAGAGGTTTGCAGCAGCTGAGAGTAAAAGGGCCCTAATAGCCCTGTGTGCCTGTCCTGTGAGATGCAATCCCTATGCTAGGTGTACCTGTGTGTGGTACTTCCGGAAACACTCTCCATAGCATAGGGCAGGGTGGTCAGCACAGTCAGGACAGAAATAGCGGGTGTCACGCCTTATTCCACTCCTGCTACAGACACGACATCTTTTTCGGGGTGACGGTTGGGTTGAGGTACCAGGAACGACACTGGGGAAATGTCGCTCGTGTAGACGGCTAACTACACTGGGGGATGGGGCCACGGAACCTCCTGGGTAAAGGAGGTTCTCGATGATCTCTTCCTGGAATTTGAGGAAAGATCGTGTTCTCCCAGCCTTACTGTAGAGAACAAAACTATTGTACAGCGCCAATTGAATTAAATATACAGACACCTTCTTATACCAGCGTCTGGTTCTGCGGGAAACTAAATACGGAGACAACATCTGGTCATTGAAGTCCACCCCTCCCATGAGCGCATTATAGTCGTGGACACAGAGGGGCTTTTCAATGACACGGGTTGCTCGCTCAATTTGGATTGTCGTGTCTGCGTGAATGGAGGAGAGCATGTAAACGTCACGCTTGTCTCTCCATTTCACCGCGAGCAGTTCTTCGTTACACAAGGCAGCCCTCTGCCCCCTTGCAAGACGGGTGGTTACAAGCCGTTGGGGGAAGCCCACGCGACTAGTTCGCGCGGTGCCACAGGCGCAAATCCGTTCTAGAAACAAATGCCTAAAGAGGGCCACACTTGTGTAAAAATTGTCCACATAAAGATGGTACCCCTTGCCGAATAAGGGTGACACCAAGTCCCAGACTGTCTTCCCACTGCTCCCCAGGTAGTCAGGGCAACCGACCGGCTCCAGGGTCTGATCTTTTCCCTCATAGACACGAAATTTGTGGGTATAGCCTGTGGCCCTTTCACAGAGCTTATACAATTTGACCCCATACCGGGCACGCTTGCTTGGGATGTACTGTTTGAAGCCAAGGTGCCCGGTAAAATGTATTAGGGACTCGTCTACGCAGATGTTTTGCTCGGGGGTATACAAATCTGCAAATTTCTGGTTGAAATGGTCTATGAGGGGCCGAATTTTGTGGAGCCGGTCAAAAGCTGGGTGGCCTCTGGGACGGGAGGTGGTGTTGTCGCTAAAATGCAGGAAACGGAGGATGGCCTCAAATCGTGCCCTGGACATAGCAGCAGAGAACATGGGCATGTGATGAATCGGGTGCGTTGACCAATATGACCGCAATTCATGCTTTTTTGTCAGGCCCATGTTGAGGAGAAGGCCCAAAAAAATTTTAATTTCGGAAACTTGGACTGGTTTCCACCGGAAAGGCTGGGCATAAAAGCTTCCCGGGTTGGCGGATATAAATTGTGTGGCATACTGGTTGGTCTCTGCCACGACTAAGTCCAAGAGCTCCGCAGTCAAGAACAGCTCAAAAAATCCCAGGGCCGAACCGATTTGAGCCGTCTCAACCCGAACTCCAGACTGGGCGGTGAAAGGGGGAACTACAGGTGCGGCTGAAGTTGGTGACTGCCAATCAGGGTTTGCCAGCACCTCAGGGATTCTAGGGGCTCTACGGGCCTGTCTTTGCGGTGGCTGCGACGGGGTAACTAGTGCACGTGCCACCGTACCAGCTTCAACTGCCCTTCTGGTGCTCGCCACGTCACCATGTTGTACGGCAGTGCTGGTACTAGGTCCAGGGAGGGCTGCGCTGCTGGTGTATGCCTCACCACGTGATCCGGCAGCGACAGCCCCACTCTGCTGCTCTTGAAGCGGATCCTGCATAACCTGTGGTCTAGCGACATGGGGCCGGGTACGCCTGGTGCTGCCAGGGACCTCCACCTCCTCGTCCGAACTTTGGGTCAGAGAGCCACTGCTTTCTACAGGTTCATATTCTGACCCGCTAGATTCATCAGATGAGGGTTCCCACTCCTCATCCGACTGGGTCAGAATCCTGTAGGCCTCTTCAGAAGAATACCCCCTGTTTGACATTTTGGACTACTAAATTTAGGGGTATTCCCTGAGACTACCCAAGAAAAAAAGCAAACCTGTCTTACAAAGGGGAGGCTAGCGAAGTACCGGAGGCCGCTGCGGTTGATAAAAAATATCAAAACTGATTTTTTTATCGCCGCAGTGCGTGTAAAATGAATGTGCAGTGATCAAAAAATATATATTTTTTGTCACTGCGGTGGGGCGGGCGTGGGTGAACGCACGTGTGGGCGACCGATCAGGCCTGATCGGGCAAACACTGCGTTTTGGGTGGAGGGCGAACTAAAGTGACACTAATACTATTATAGATCTGACCGTGATCAGTTTTGATCACTTACAGATACTATAAAAGTACAAATGCTGATTAGCGATACGCTATTCAGCGAATAAAAGTGACTGCGGTGCGGTGGGGTGGGCGCTAACTGACGCTAACTACCTAACCAAGGGGCCTAAACTATCCCTAAAACCTAACAGCCAATACTAGTGAAAAAAAAAAAGTGACAGTTTACACTGATCACTTTTTTTCCTTTCACTGGTGATTGACAGGGGCGATCAAAGGGGTGATCAAAGGGTTAATTGGGGTGCAGGGGGGTGATCTGGGGCTAAGGTGTAGTGTTGGTGCTACTCACTGTGAAGTCTGCTCCTGTGCTGGATCCAACCGACGAAAAGGACCAGCACAGGAGCAGACAAGCCATATAACAGATCATATTTACTAATATGATCTGTTATATGGCTTGTGATTGGATTTTTTAAAAATCGCCAGCCTGCCAGCCAATGATCGTTGCAGGCAGGCTGGTGACTAACTTGTTCTTTAACTTTTGCCGGCCCGCGATGCGCATGCGCGGGCCGGCTTGGAGCGAAATCTCGCGTCTCGCGAGATGACGCGTATATGCGTGACTGTGCGCAGCGCTGCCACCTCCGGAACGCGAATCTGCGTTAGGCGGTCCGGAGGTGGTTAAAGAGGACGCCCAATCTTGGGCTTGTTCTCTGCCGACCGGATCACTGTCCCTCAGGCCGAGACCAAGTTACGGAGTTTGCGGCAGAGAGATCGTTCCGCGGAGACCTATTGCTCTGAATTTAGGAGATGGGCTACCGATACTGAGTGGAACGATCCTGCTCTCTGCAGCCAATTCTGTCAGGGTCTCTATGAAAGACTGCAGGACGCGTTGGCCTTTCATGAAAATCCTGTGTCATTGGAGGTGGCGCTAGAGTCCAAAACTGTGAAAATCAAAGCATTTATCGACAGTGGGACAGGAGTTAACTTGATTGATGGAGAGTTTGTACGCATTCATGGGTTGACTACTAATGCATTAGAGAAAAGTATTTCTGTCTTTGCAATTGACTCAGCACCTCTCATCCAAAAATGTCTGTCGCAGGTAGTGAATGACATTCACTTAAGAGTGGGTGATTTGCATCAGGAATCTATCTTCTGTTATGTATTGGAGGGTCTGCCTGCTCCGTTGGTGTTGGGCTTACCATGGTTAAGCAAACATAACCCTAACATCGACTGGCAAGCGAGACAGATTCTCGATTTGAGTGATTTTTGCATGGATAACTGTCTTAATGCATCATTCTCCATGGTGACCACTAAAACTGTACCCTCGTTCATTTCAGAATTTTCTGATGTTTTCTCTGAGAGTGGTAATCAGGAGTTGCCTCCACACCAGGAGTATGACTGTCCCGTCAATCTTATTCCCAGAGCTAAATTGCCCAAATCTCGCCTGTATAATTTTTTGGAACCCGAAAGAAAGGCCATGCGAGAGTATATTACCGAGAGTTTGGCAAAGGGACATATTAGACCATCCAAGTCCCCAGTGGCTGCTGGGTTTTTCTTTGTAAAGAAAAAGGATGGTACCCTGAGACCATGCCTGGACTTCCGTGAGCTCAATCGTGTTACCGTTCATGATCCTTACCCCCTTCCTTTGATTCCGGATTTGTTTAGTCAGATTGTCGGTGCCAAGGTGTTCTCTAAGTTGGATCTGAGGGGGGAATATAATCTGTTAAGGATCAAGGAGGGGGATGAGTGGAAGACCGCATTTAATACCCCTGAGGGTCATTTTGAAAACCTGGTCATGCCCTTTGGGTTAACCAATGCTCCTTTGGTTTTTCAACACTTTGTCAATAACATCTTTCATCATCTGGTGGGGAGGTTTGTCGTTGTATACCTTGATGACATACTAATTTATTTGCCTGATATAGAGACTCATCAGGATAATGTGAGACAGGTGTTACAGATCCTAAGAGAGAATAAGTTGTATGCTAAGATGGAAAAGTGTGTATTTGCTGTACAGGAAGTGCAATTTCTGGGTTACCTGCTCTCATCCTCAGGTTTTCGTATGGATCCCGAGAAGGTCCGTGCCGTGTTGGACTGGGATCGACCCGAAAATCTGAAAGCGCTTATGAGGTTTTTGGGGTTTACCAACTACTACCGTAAATTTATCTTGAACTATTAATCGGTGGTTAAACCTTTAACAGACATGACTAGGAAGGGTGCGGATATTTCTGTCTGGTCTGATGCGGCATTACAGGCTTTTTCTGCTGTGAAAGAATGTTTTGCTTCGGCCCCTATTCTGATGCAACCGGACTTGACTCAGCCATTTATTGTTGTTGTTGACGCGTCCGAGGTAGGGGTAGGAGCAATCTTGTCTCAAGGTCCTTCACCTAGTAAATGGCGCCCATGTGCATTTTTTTATCTCTAAAAAACTCTCTACTGCTGAAAGGAATTATGATGTGGGGAATAGGGAATTACTGGCCATTAAGTTGGCGTTCGAGGAATGGCGGCATTGGTTGGAAGGAGCAATTCACCCTATTACAGTAATTACAGATCACAAGAATCTGGCCTACCTGGAGTCGGTTAAGCGACTGAACTCAAGGCAGGCCAGATGGTCATTGTTTTTCACCAGATTTAACTTCATCGTCACTTACCGCCCTGGGGTTAGGAACATCAAGGCGGATGCTTTGTCGCGTAGCTTTCCTGGGGGGGTGAGTTTAATGACCCTAGTCCCATTTTATCTGAAGGGGTTTTCATATTCGCTCTTTATCCTGATCTTGAGGCCAGGGTGTTGGAGGCACAGGAGGATGCTCCAGACTCTTGTCCTCCGGGGAAGTTGTTTGTTCCCTCCAAATTACGTCACAAGGTGTTCGAGGAACACCACTGTACGGTGCTTGCTGGGCACCCTGGGAGCAGATCGACTGTCGATCTCATCTCTCGCAGATTTTGGTGGCCGGGGATGCGTAAGTGTGTTGAGGACTATGTGTCAGCCTGTGGTACCTGTGCACGTGCTAAGGTGACACATACTCGGCCTTCCGGATCTCTGCTTCCATTGCCCATCCTGTCCAGACCTTGGACCCATTTGTCCATTGGATTTTATCACGGATTTACCGAATTCTTCGGGAAAAACGGTGATTCTGGTGGTTGTAGATCGTTTTAGTAAAATGGCACACTTTATTGCATTACCTAGTTCTGTACTCGTCTGGGTGTACAATTGTCCTTCTCTTCGGCTTTTCATCCTCAGTCGAACGGACAGACGGAGCGCACTAATCAGAATCTGGAGACTTACTTGAGATGTTTTGTTTCAGAGAATCAGGAAGAGTGGTCTTCATTTTTTTCGTTAGCTGAGTTTGCTATAAATAACCGTAGACAGGAATCCACTGATAAGTCTACGTTTTTTGGGGCATATGGGTTCCATCCACAGTTTGGTACATTTTCTGGTGCTCAAAATTCCGGCATTCCTGAGGAGGAACGATTTTCCTCTTCTTTGTCTTCTATTTGGCGGAAAATCCAAGATAACCTGAAAAAGATGGGCTACAGGTATAAGCGTGTGGCTGACAGGAGACGTATGAGTGGTCCAGACCTGAGAGTGGGTGATTCTGTGTGGTTGTCTACAAGAAACATTAAACTTAAGGTACCTTCTTGGAAGTTGGGCCCAAGATTTATTGGTCCATATAAGATCACTGCCATTGTTAACCCTGTAGCCTTCCGTCTTGAACTTCCTCAGGCATTGAAAATCCATAATGTATTTCATAAATCGTTGCTAAAGAAATGTGTTCAACCTGTTGAGCCGTCCTCCTTGCCTCCCGCTCCTGTCATGGTGGACGGCAATTTAGAATTTCAGATCAGCAGGATTGTGGACTCCCGAGTTCTCCGGAGATCCCTCCAATATCTCGTTCATTGGAGATGGTATGGACCAGAGGAGAGGATGTGGGTTCCAGCGACCGATGTTAATGCTAGTCGTCTGGTAAGAGCATTCCACAGAGCTCATACTGATAAGGTCGGTCCTGGGTGCCCGGAGGTCACCCGTAGAAGGGGGGGGGTACTGTCACATCTATGACAGGTCCTAGAAGGTCTGAAAGATTATCTATGCATTAGTAATCTGAGAGCCTCCTTTGGTTTACTTTGTCTGTGTGTTGCTGGTATGTCCACACCTCCTGTTTAGGTGTGGATCATGTGACCTCTACCACACCCTATTTAGTCTGACTTTTCCCATCACTCCTTGCTTTGGATAGCTTCATTTGGTCCTGGAAGAGCTGGAGTGTGGTTCGTGTAAGTCCTGTTCATCCTTTATCCTCTGAAGTTAAGTGTTCTGCTTGTCGTGATTTGTATCCCCCCCCCCCCCCCCCCCCCGGATGTTTACTAGGCCTCAGTGAGATGCTAGTTCCTTCACCAGGGAAGGAACAGGTGGTCTCTGCCCAGTCATTATCTTTAGGGCATCTGAGGGTCACCAGGGTTATCTAGGTTCCCGTGTATGGGTATCTCTACCATCGAGAGGTGCCTATACGGATAGGAGTTAGGGCCAGGAGCAGGGTTTTATAGGTGGTGACCCTTTTCCTTCCCTAGCGGTGAGGCCTAGTGTCTTTCCCCTTCCTTCTTGATTGTCTTTTGGTGTTCTCCCCTACTTCATCCATGACACCCGTTCATCACTGATCGCGGCATCTGAGATTAACATTGATAGCTTTAAGGGGTTTATACGGTAAAAAAAACTCACCTTATTCATTTGATCATGTAGAGGCCACCGTGGCCACTGCAGCCTCCTTGCGCACAAATGGATGAGATATTTATTATTTTTTAATTTTTACCGGGAAAATCGATTCGTTCTCACAAGGCATGAGGAAATTCGGCTTTGCAGCAAATAAATTTTTTACTGAAATTGGGATCAAAGTCCACTTCAGATACTTCTATTCGAGTCCCAGCACCCCTGCCGATCAACTGTTTCAGGTAGCCTCCATGCTCATTGGAGCTCTTATTAACACAGCCAGCTCCTGGTAGCTTTCCAACCACAGTGCTGTACATTGTATAGCCTGAATGGACTGACATAGTCGCAGATGGGATCCAGTGTGCAGCCAGAAGAGCGCCTACTATCGCAAACTATGTCAGCCCTAGTCTGTACCAGGAAGAGAAAAAATCACAACCAGTCTGGCTTAAGACCAAAGGGAGCTATAGATGTGGACACCATAGGTGTATTTGTTGTACACATATGTTGATCTCCAAGATTTTTGTTTCAGCATCAAATGGTAGAGCGTTTCAAGTGAAATCGTATCTCAATTGTAATACAACCTATGCAGTTTATCTTATTACATTTAAAAGGTGTAATCTGCAATATATCTGGGATGCACCACTAATGCTATCAAAGTTAGAACACGTAAACACATTTCTGATGTGCCCCACCATGGAGGATATCACAAAAGAAAATTACTAAATAGAGAATCCTTTTGGATATTTGCATTAAATACACGTCAACCAGATGGTTTAAATAAACGTCTGGATTCAATTTTGCAGCAATAACCCACACTTTATAACCCATGCAGCTTTCATTTCTGGGAACACATATAGAGGATTCCTCTTTTACCTTTTTTCCTTTCTCCTTTATTTTATTACGTGTTATTATATTTTAGTAACCTTTTATCCAGCATATACCTTATGCGTGTTTTTTGCATAGTTTTTTTACTATGTTATATATGGTCTTTTGGTCTTTTTTGTTTATTTTTATTTTCCTGATAAGAATTGTTCAGAGGTGTGGCACCTTTCTAGGGGCGGATGCAGTCATGTGAACACAATTAGTGAAAACAGGTGCATTATCCCCTATAAAGGATCCCACTCTTAATGTCTTACTGTGTCATGAGGAAGGGCTGGAATTGTCTCTGGTAGCCAGAAACGCGTAGACAAGACTACTATTTTTGTAACTTATGGATGAGATTTTACCGCAAGCAAAATACAAGATTCCTTTTATCACAGTGGAGCTGTATTCCTTGAAACCCTTTTTTGCAGCGGCTGTGTTTGGTATTGCAGCTCAGCCCCATTGACTTGAATGGGGCTGCTTTGCAACTAGGCAATGTGACTAATGTACAGGGACATCACTTGGCCTAGGAGGAGGCCGCTGTGCGCACGGAGCGTCGGCCTCTTCTAACTGCTGATCGGCGGGGATACTAGGTGTAGGACCCCCACTGATCTGATATGATGAACTATCGACAGGATAAGTCATCCATATATATTCACAGATAACCCCTTTAAGAGGATTCAGCAAATAAGGCTTATTCTTGTAAGGAAACTATTTCAATATGCATTCTGCATCAATTCCTTCAGGTTCCAAGGTATTTATTGTTTACTTCCAAAGAATTATATCTATTCTGGTTATATGATGGACACATATGTGCATGGTTTGTTACAGTCACAGTTATCATTATCAAAGATGTGGTTAGTGGCAAGGCAATCATCCATGTAGTCATCACAAGGCAAGGACAGGTTTTGTATCCACTAAAAGCAAACAACTAAGGTCCCTACTTAATGACTGCTAGTAGAGATCTTGAAAACCATGATCATTTAGTACAGAAAGCACGTTAGAAAATGCCACAACTTTTTATTCTACAATGCATACCTTTTATTTACTGAAATTGTAAGACCCCTTTAAGGAAAACACTATGGCCATACATTCCAACACACAGACATTGTATATGCTTTATATTCAGCACTCAAAGCGGGGCATATTGATGAAAATAATGATGAAAGGCATTGGTGAAGACTCTAGAGACATGTAACTCCATTGTTGCTTTAAGAATCTTGGTGCTTTACTTTTAGTAATAAAATGCAGAAATTTGCAGTCAGAAAACAACACATGCTGCAGATTGCTATTCCATAATGCTGTGATGTCCCGAGGTCTTTTATATATCCCTAGTGCTGACTAGAAGGCAGGCATCAAGCAAGGGCAGCTGCTTTCAGGCCTCAGGAGACTTCTCCTTGACGTGATAAAAGAATCGCTGAAAAGTTAAATACACTGAAAAGAATACTTAACTGATCCCAGGTTTACAGTAAATCTCAGTTGACAACGAAGGACTGAATTAATTAAATTAGTTCATGTTTATTACAAGCTCGCAGTAAACACCGATTTTTTCAAAATACAAATGCCAGATTCTGACAGGCCTGTAGTTTTTCATCTGCAGGAAACTAAAAAATATCTAAGCAGTTAAAGTGTTTATTCTGACAACTTTATATGTTTATTTTCTACAGAGGGAACGTTCACAGTCTTTCTAGAACACAACCGCGCTAAAGGCTGCTTTTAGGCAATGTGCACATGTTGCGATTTGTCTGTTTTTTCAAACATGTTTCTTTTTTATTTTGTAAAAATTGCAGCACCCAGAAGTTACTTTACTTAAAGGGAACCTGTCACCAAAAAAACGCTTACTAAGTTGTTAATAGTACCTTATAGTGCTGCATAGTAGTTTCCTAATGCACTTTTTCATCGTTTAGCCGCATCTAGCCTCCTGGAGAAATCAATGTTTTATTCAGCCGCTGTCCCCTGCTTCAAGTCAGGTTTGAAGTCAAGGGGGCAGCGGCCTAGGCATCTCCAATACTGTTCTCCCCGCCTCCCGCCGCCTTTATTGACAAGCCCAGTAAAGGGCTGCTGTAGCGCGATCCCGGCTCCGGCTCGTACACTCAGCCGGCTTCAGTTTCGCTACTGCGCATGCGCCCGCCAGCCTTACATACTAGCGCAGTTACAGAAGATGCCGGGCGCATGTGCAGTAGCGAAACTGAAGCCGGCTTGTCGGGGGGTAATAATTCAATTCAGAATTATTAATTATGGCCTTAAAAATAATTAACCATAAAAAAATTAAAATTTATAACATTTAAAATTCTTAAAATCATGACCTGGTGAATTGTAGACAACCTAATTGATACAATTCACATCTGAGTCCGACTATTTCCTCAGATAAATAAGTTCTTTTTGACGTGAGATGATGTTAATGATAAAATGTAGTTCTGCATTATACAATAATACACAGGTATTATAAAAATATGCAGATTTATTGGTTACAAGATTATAAACATATATATAAAATATATGTAAATAAACATAATGATACATGCAAATGAATATATATAGCGTTAATATAAAGCATTACAAGCTTAACAATACATGTGAGTGGAAATAACTTGTCACATTATAACCAAGCTATTGTTAGGTTAGGATATCAAAATATGAACATAAGTTATATACATTACTTCTGTTCAGAGGAAACCTCATGATATCAGGATGGGCATGTCTAATCCTAGATATCAATATAGAATGCTAAATACATTCTGCCCCCCCTAACCAACTACACATCACATGGCTTCAAGATGGGCTAATCCATTCAAGGATATAACTTAGAATAGATAACTGTATCCTTCCGCCCCATCCTGGACTATTTTCACATATATAACTTTGGTAAGACTATTAAGACAAATAACAGGGATCTAGGATCTTAAATGGAAAGGATTTAAAACAAGTCCTTCCTGTGGGAATCCATCACTTAGCTTGGCGAAGAATGTTCTATCAATATACAGGGTGGGCCATTTATATGGATACACCTTAAAATGGGAATGGTTGGTGATATTAACTTCCTGTTTGTGGCACATTAGTATATGTGAGGGGGGAAACTTTTCAAGATGGGTGGTGACCATGGCGGCCATTTTGAAGTCGGCCATTTTGAATCCAACTTTTGTTTTTTCAATAGGAAGAGGCTCATGTGACACATCAAACGTATTGGGAATTTCACAAGAAAAACAACGGTGTGCTTGGTTTTAACGTAACTTTATTCTTTCATGAGTTATTTACAAGTTTCTGACAGCTTATAAAATGTGTTTAATGTGCTGCCCATTGTGTTGGATTGTCAATGCAACCCTCTTCTCCCACTCTTCACACACTGATAGCAACACCGCAGGAGAAATGCTAGCACAAGCTTCCAGTATCCGTTGTTTCAGGTGCTGCACATCTCGTATCTTCACAGCATAGACGATTGCCTTCAGATGATACGAGATGTGCAGCACCTGCCAAAAGTTTGGACACACCTTCTCATTCAAAGAGTTTTCTTTATTTTCATGACTATGAAAATTGTAGATTCACACTGAAGGCATCAAAACTATGAATTAACACATGTGGAATTATATACATAACAAACAAGTGTGAAACAACTGAAAATATGTCATATTCTAGGTTCTTTAAAGTAGCCACATTTTGCTTTGATTACTGCTTTGCACACTCTTGGCATTCTCTTGATGAGCTTCAAGAGGTAGTCCCCTGAAATGGTTTTCACTTCACAGGTGTGCCCTGTCAGGTTTAATAAGTGGGATTTCTTGCCTTATAAATGGGGTTGGGACCATCAGTTGCGTTGAGGAGAAGTCAGGTGGATACACAGCTGATAGTCCTACTGAATAGACTGTTAGAATTTGTATTATGGCAAGAAAAAAGCAGCTAAGTAAAGAAAAACGAGTGGCCATCATTACTTTAAGAAATGAAGGTCAGTCAGTCAGCCAAAAAATTGGGAAAACTTTGAAAGTAAGGGCTATTTGACCATGAAGGAGAGTGATGGGGTGCTGCGCCAGATGACCTGGCCTCCACAGTCACCGGACCTGAACCCAATTGAGATGGTTTGGGGTGAGCTGGACCGCAGAGTGAAGGCAAAAGGGCCAACAAGTGCTAAGCATCTCTGGGAACTCCTTCAAGACTGTTGGAAGACCATTTCAGGGGACTACCTCTTGAAGCTCATCAAGAGAATGCCAAGAGTGTGCAAAGCAGTAATCAAAGCAAAAGGTGGCTACTTTGAAGAACCTAGAATATGACATATTTTCAGTTGTTTCACACTTGTTTGTTATGTATATAATTCCACATGTGTTAATTCATAGTTTTGATGCCTTCATAGTCATGAAAATAAAGAAAACTCTTTGAATGAGAAGGTGTGTCCAAACTTTTGGTCTGTACTGTACATGTTTTCAAAAAATGTTAAATAGTTCTAAATGTAAAAATAGCATGCCATATACTTTGGGGTTTTTACTGTATTGTTTTGATCTCACAACAGCAAATAGTCTTGTCATAAGACTATGCAACCATTAAAGGGTGCTGTTCATAACTCATGAACATCGCCCTCTATTGGTTGCATAGTCTTATGACAAGACTATTCGCTGTTGTGAGATCGTGAAAACTCAGATCCGATGGTATATTCTAACCCTGAGGCGTTCCCATGGTGATGGGGACGCTTCATGCGCATGGCAATGGCACTGACTGGAGCGGGCTGAAATCCTAGGGAGCCAGGACAGATAAGAACAGTTTTTTGGGTAACCAGACACTCTAAGCAGGGAGGAATCATGTGTACTGTTCCCTTCAGATGGATGATGAAAAATGCCAAATAGTCTAAAAACAAATATATAGCAATATATTCAATATATTGCTATATATTAGTTTTTTTTCGAATATTTGCGAATATATGACAAATATTTTACTAAATATTCATCAAATATAGCGAACTCGAAAATAGCCGCTGCCGCTCATCACTACTAATAACTGATTGTGCCATCCTTGGCAGCAACAACTGCAATCAAGTCTTTTACATTTTTGTGTAGGAAATTTTGGCCCACTCTTCTTTGTACAATTGTTTTAATTCAGCCACAATGCAAGGTTTTTGAGCATGAACAGCCTGTTTAAGGTCATGCTACAGCATCTCAATCAGATTTTGAATCCTGGACTAAGCCACTCCAAAACCTATATTTTGCTTTGTTCCCCCAGCCATTCTGAGGTGGACTTTCTGGTACACTTGAGCTTAAGGCCACAAACTGATGGCCCAACATTCTCCTTCAGGATTTCCTGGTAGAGAGCCAAATTCATGGTTCCATCAATAAAAGCATGTCGTCCAGGCTTTGAAGCAGCAAAGCAGCTCCATACAGTCACACTACCACCACCATGTTCTTTTTCTGAAATGTTGTGTAAGGCTACTTTCACACTACCGTTCAGAGCGGGTCCGTCTGATGTCTGCACAGACGGATCCGCTCCTATAATGCAGACGTTTGGATCCGTTCAGAACGGATCCGTCTGCATTATAGTTTAAAAAAAATTCTAAGTGTGAAAGTAGCCTGAACAGATCAGTCCAGACTTTACATTGAAAGTCAATGGGGGACGGATCCGTTTGAAGATTGAGCCATATTGTGTCATCTTCAAACGGATCTGTCCCCATTGACTTACATTGTAAGTCTGGACGGATCCGCTTGCCTCCGCACGGCCAGGCGGACACCTGAACGCTGCAAGCAGCGTTCAGGTGTCTGCTTGCTGAGCGGAGCGGAGGCTGAACGCTGCCAGACTGATGCATTCTGAGCGGATCCGCGTCCACTCAGAATGCATTAGGGCAGTACGGATGTGTTCGGGCCGCTTGTGAGCCCCTTCAAACGGAGCTCACAAGCGGACACCCGAACGCTAGTGTGAAAGTAGCCTTAGTTTTACACCAGATATAATGGGACACACACATTTCAAAAAGTCCCACTTTTGTCTTGTCAGTCTACAGAATATTTTACAAAAAGGCATTTGGAGATTATCAAGATGTTTTTTTGGGGGAAATGTGAGACAGGCCTTTGTGGTGTTCCTTGTCAGCAGTGGTTTTTGCTTTAGAAATCTCCCATGGTACCATTTTTGCCCAGTCTCTTTCTTATTGTTGAATCATGAACACTTACCTTAACTGAGGCAAGTCAGGCCTGCAGTGCTTTAGTTGTTGTTCTGGGTTCTTTTGTCACCTCCTGGATCAGTCGTTGATCTGACCTTGGAGTAATTTTGGTAGGCCGGCCACCCCTGGCAAGGTTCACCACTGTTCCATGTTTTCCCTATTTGTGGACAATAGCTCTCCCTGTGGTTCTTTGGAGTCCCAAAGCCTTAGAAATGTCTTTGTAACCTTTTTCAGATTTATAGAGGTCAATAACTTTCTTTCTCATCTGTTCTTGATTTTTTTTTTTGATCGGGGCTCGATGTGTTGCTTTTTTAGATCTTTTAGCCTACTTCATGTTGTCAGATAGTTCTATTTAAGTGATTTCTTGATTGTACAGGTCTAGCAGTAATCAAGCCTGGGTGTGGCTAGTGAAATTGAACTCATCTTTCCAAAAATTGTGGTTAATCACAGTTAATTCATAGGGAGAGTTTTTTTTTCACATATGGCCAGGCTTTTGGGGATTGCTTTTTTCCCTAATAAATTAAATCATTTAAAAACGTATTTTTGTATCTACTTAGGTTATCTTTGTCTGGGGGCAAATACTTTTTCACAGCACTGTAAGTCGCTAGGAGATTGCACTACTAGAGGCTTAAGTCCCTACAGATCAAAGGAGCATTCCTATTGAAATCCAACTATCCAACTTGATTTCCTTTAGCAAAGGTATTTAGCGATTTCCGTAATTTCTCAAACTTCATTAAAGTAATATACAAGGTACTTTTATTTTTTAAAGACACTTTTTCAGGCATTAACAAATGTTATCCCATGGTGCCACATAGTCATGTATTATTCTTTTTAGATCCTTGCAACACGCTACTTACTAGACAGAAAAATCATTCCGAAGGTATTTTTCAACTGGGTGCTGTTACATTAGATCTTATAATTATCACTAGTGCATGTACTGTATAAAATGAGTATCAGTGATGTGTTTAGTATTTTTAGAAGAAACAAATATTTCTACTGGTTGTTAAGACAGATTAGAATATAGCATGCTACACACAATTGAAATGACATTTCAGGCTCAATTCTTGTCAATGTAACATATCCTACTTTGACATCCGGTGAAGGGGCTTCATGCATTTTAGTAAATACATTAGTTATAAAATAGGAAAATGGTTAAATAATAGAAAATGTTTAAAAGGAGAATCCAGTTTTATGTTAATAGTTTATGGTTCTATTGGTCATAGAACGTTTAGAAGCTGATAATAATGATTGTTTATATTCACTGACAGCAAGTAGAGATTTTGAAAACTGTGAAGACAATTAATATAGTTTATTTAGATAAAATCTGATTTTTTTTTATCATGAATGCATACAAGCAATGCCTGAGAGAAAAATACCAGTTTTTTATACAGTGTATCAAGAAAATCCATAAAAATCTAACCTTGTGTATCTTTAAAAGGTTAACGGTCTACAAAAACTTCTAATTCTAACAAAGTTGAATTTTGTCTGAACACAAAGAGAAAGGAACAGAGACACTTTTCCAGGCAATTTTGGCACTTTTGATTTAAGTTGAATATCGAATTGGCTTGCCAGTACAGCCAAATCAGACCCAAATCAAATTTTAAGAAATTTTCTTATCTCTAATACAAATACATTTTTCAGTTTACTGAGCAGATGTTCCATCACACCTTTATCAGTCCATGATTAAATCCAAATAGAAAAATTTCAGTTCTTGGATGACTTTTTTAATTTTAATTTTAATTTTTTACTTCCCCTTCAGAACCCTACGATTTTCCATTTTAGCATTTTCGTTTTTTAACTCCCTGCCTTCTCACAGCCATAACTTTTGCAGGGCAAGTTGTACTTTTTAATGGTACCATTTACTATTGCATAAAATTTTGTAGGATGCCGGTAAAACATTCCAAATGGGATGGAATTGGAAATAACGCAATTCAGAAACAGTTTTATGTTTTGCTTTTACAGCGTTCCCTATGCGGTAAAACTGACTAATTACCGTCATTCTCCAGGTCAGTACAATTATGGAGATATAACATTTATATAGTTTTTCTTGTGTTTTAATACTGAAAAAAAAATTGGAAGAAATATATTTTTTCTTTTCATAGCCATATATTGGCCTCAATAAAATTTTTATAGTTATCTTTTTATAGTTATGTTAAGCCTTGTGAGGGCTAATTTTTCTATGAGATGATCTGTAGTTTTTATTGATACCATTTGTATGTGACTTTTTGATCACTTTTTATTACATTTTTTGGGGGAGGTGAAGTGATGAAAAAATGGCAAATCGGCCATTTTTTTTGTTACACCGTTCACCGTATGGGATACATATTTTTATATTTTAATAGAAGGGGCATTTTAAAACACAGCAATGCCCATGATGTTTATTTTTTATTTTTATTTATTCATTTATTTTCTAAAGAAAGGGATGATTTGAATATTTATATTATTTATTTAAAACGTTTTATATTTTTGTAAGTCACCCTAGGTGACTATAACACGCAATCATTAGATTGCATCTTATATTCTGTAATGAATATCTATTTATTACAGAATACTAATTTCAAAGTATTCCAATACAGTTCTGCCACCTTCAGGCATGCATTGGATTATACTAGTAATAGGCCTGTAAGATTTGTACGAGAATTACTAGTACAGGCTGCTTTTCCCCATCTCAGCCAGGGAAAAGTGGCATGGGCTGGTACCCCCAGATGCCATAGTCACATTTGAAGACTGCATCTGAGGGGTTAAATGTTTGCGATTGACAGACACTAGCCCTGGCCCTTGGTGGTATGGCGCCCCCAGCACTCAGGAGCAAAAGCCATCTTTAAAGATCGGACGTGTACGTTGGAGGTCTGGAAAGGGTTAATGGGTTAATGGGTCTTTGTTGATCCTCAAGGATTTTTGCAGGAGAGGTTTGGGGCATTGTAATAGCTCTCATAGTAAAATGCTTTACAAACCTTACCCCCGAAATGGGGGAAAAAACGTCTGAGGTTAAAAAAAAATCTTCTTCTAAACATCTGAATGTCCTGCTTCTCTTCATATCATGACAGAAGTAATTAAAACTGATAGAAGAATGTTTCCGTTAAACAACAATCAATGCATTTGCAAATTAAAGCAGAGCATTACTGCTCATTTCTCACAACATCTACCCTTGTCCACACCATTCTGTGTATTCATTTGTAAGTTTCCTTTTAGCAGATGACCTTTCCCAAGGCCTAATGTGCCTGTAAGTAAATCTGGCCTTGAAAGGGTTGTGTTCTGTCTTCATACACGTTCACACAGTATGTAGTCTGACATTCAGCATAAACCATTCCTGTCTTCCAAATAAGAGGACTGTTTTCTGTAGTCTAACTTGTTTATTGGCAAAACAGGAGTATTTGAGATTGGTAAAACTATAAGACTACAAAAACTTGTATAAGTATAAAGCATAACATGTATCAGCAGAAAGCATAGAACAGCATGTATTATAACATTACATTAACACTGGGCAAATGTCCAAAATGGCTGCCTATTAGGGATGAGCGAACCCGAACTGAATAGTTCGGGTTCGTACCGAATTTTGGGGTGTCCGTGACACGGACCCGAACCCGAACATTTTCGTAAAAGTCTGTGTTCGGGTTCGGTGTTCGGCGCTTTCTTGGCGCTTTTTGAAAGGCTGCAAAGCAGCCAATCAACAAGCGTCATACTACTTGGCCCAAGAGGCCATCACAGCCATGCCTACTATTGGCATGGCTGTGATTGGCCAGTGCACCATGTGACCCAGCCTCTATTTAAGCTGGAGTCACGTAGCGCCGCACGTCACTCTGCTATGATCAGTATAGGGAGAGGTTGCAGCTGCGACGTTAGGGCGAGATTAGGCAGATTTAGGCTACATTCACACGTCAGTATTTTTCTATAATCCGATTTTCTGTCCGTTTTTTGCGGATCCGTTGTTCCTGAAAATGTTTCCGTATGTCATCCGTTTTTTGCGGATCCGCAAAAAACGGAAACATGTATAAATTTCAATAAGCAAATAAAGTTGTTTGGATTTCTTTAAAAAAAAAATTAAAATGTAATTTCCAGGAACGGATTCCGTATAAAACGGATGACATACGTAATGACATCCGAATGTCTTCCGTTTTTTGCAGATCCATTGACTTTGCATTGTACCAGGATCCGATTTTTCAGGAAAAGAATAGGACATGTTTTATATTTAAACGGACATGCGGAACGGAACAACGGAAACGGACAGCACACATTGTGCTGTCCGTTTTTTTCCAGGACCCATTGAAAATGAATGGGTCCAGATCTGGTCCAGATCTGTTCCTGAAAAAACGGAACAGATCAGGAAAGAAAAAACGGACGTGTAAATGGACCCTAACTCCTCCAAAAGACTTGATTCTGTGATCGATCTGCAGCTGTGGATCATTGAAGTGCTATTATTGACTTGCTCACTTTTTTGAGGCTGCCCAGAGCGTTTTTAGATCACTTTTTTTCTGGGGTGATCGGCGGCCATTTTGTGACTTGTGGTGCGCCAGCACGAGCTATCACCAAGTGTATTTAACCATCGATAGTGTGGTTATTTTGTGCTATATCCTACATCAGCTGCAGGCTGAGCCTGTGTCAACCAAGTGCATTTAACCATCAACAGTCTGATTATTTTTTGGCCATATACTACATCAGCTGCAGGCTGAGCCTGTGTCACCCAAGTGCATTTAACCATCAACAGTGTGGTTATTTTTTGGCCATATATTACATCAGGGGTAAGTTGAGCCTGTCACCCAGCGCCTAAAAAATAGACCTGACATTTCTATTCAACCAAATCTGCACAGTTTTAGCTGGTCAAGTTATTTGTAGTGACCGTAAAAGCAGACTTTTTGTTCTGGGTTGAAAAAGCATTCCCAAATTTGCCATTCTGAAAATAACTAGTTTGTGGTATTTGAGGCCTACTTGAAATCTATCCCAAAAAGAAAATCTTACATTGAAGGTATTGATAGTGTGATTCAGAAAAACCTAAGACACACGCTAGCGTGCTGATAGAAGTGTCATTCTGTGATTAAACCTATAACTGTCACACAGCGCGAAAAAAAAACAGGTCTCACATCTTTATTCAACCAAATCTGCACAGTTTTAGCTGGTCAAGTTATTTGTAGTGACCGTAAAAGCAGACTTTTTGTTCTGGGTTGAAAAAGCATTCCCAAATTTGCCATTCTCAAAATTACTAGTTTGTGGTATTTGAGGCCTACTTGAAATCTATCCCAAAAAGAAAATCTTACATTGAAGGTATTGATAGTGTGATTCAGAAAAACCTAAGACACACGCTAGCGTGCTGATAGAAGTGTCATTCTGTGATTAAACCTATAACTGTCACACAGCGCAAAAAAAAACAGGTCTCACATCTCTATTCAACCAAATCTGCACAGTTTTAGCTGGTCAAGTTATTTGTAGTGACCGTAAAAGCAGACTTTTTGTTCTGGGTTGAAAAAGCATTCCCAAATTTGCCATTCTGAAAATAACTAGTTTGTGGTATTTGAGGCCTACTTGAAATCTATCCCAAAAAGAAAATCTTACATTGAAGGTATTGATAGTGTGATTCAGAAAAACCTAAGACACACGCTAGCGTGCTGATAGAAGTGTCATTCTGTGATTAAACCTATAACTGTCACACAGCGCAAAAAAAAAACAGGTCTCACATCTCTATTCAACCAAATCTGCACAGTTTTAGCTGGTCAAGTTATTTGTAGTGACCGTAAAAGCAGACTTTCTGTTCTGGGTTGAAAAAGCATTCCCAAATTTGCCATTCTGAAAATAACTAGTTTGTGGTATTTGAGGCCTACTTGAAATCTATCCCAAAAAGAAAATCTTACATTGAAGGTATTGATAGTGTGATTCAGAAAAACCTAAGACACACGCTAGCGTGCTGATAGAAGTGTCATTCTGTGATTAAACCTATAACTGTCACACAGCGCAAAAAAAAAACAGGTCTCACATCTCTATTCAACCAAATCTGCACAGTTTTAGCTGGTCAAGTTATTTGTAGTGACCGTAAAAGCAGACTTTCTGTTCTGGGTTGAAAAAGCATTCCCAAATTTGCCATTCTGAAAATAACTAGTTTGTGGTATTTGAGGCCTACTTGAAATCTATCCCAAAAAGAAAATCTTACATTGAAGGTATTGATAGTGTTATTCAGAAAAACCTAAGACACACGCTAGCGTGCTGATAGAAGTGTCATTCTGTGATTAAACCTATAACTGTCACACAGCGCAAAAAAAAAACAGGTCTCACATCTCTATTCAACCAAATCTGCACAGTTTTAGCTGGTCAAGTTATTTGTAGTGACCGTAAAAGCAGACTTTTTGTTCTGGGTTGAAAAAGCATTCCCAAATTTGCCATTCTGAAAATAACTAGTTTGTGGTATTTGAGGCCTACTTGAAATCTATCCCAAAAAGAAAATCTTACATTGAAGGTATTGATAGTGTTATTCAGAAAAACCTAAGACACACGCTAGCGTGCTGATAGAAGTGTCATTCTGTGATTAAACCTATAACTGTCACACAGCGCAAAAAAAAAACAGGTCTCACATCTCTATTCAACCAAATCTGCAGTTTTAGCTGGTCAAGTTATTTGTAGTGACCGTAAAAGCAGAGTTTTTGTTCTGGGTTGAAAAAGCATTCCCAAATTTGCCATTCTCAAAATTGTTGTGAACGGAAACAATGAGAAAAACATCTAATAAGGGACGCGGACGTGGACATGGTCGTCGTGGTGTTAGTGTACCCTCTGGTGCTGGGAGAGAACGTGGCCGTTCTGCCACAGCCACACGTCCTAGTGAACCAACTACCTCAGGTCCTAGTAGCCAGCAGAATTTACAGCGATATTTGGTGGGGTCCAATGCCGTTCTAAGGATGGTAAGGCCTGAGCAGGTGCAGGCATTAGTCAATTGGGTGGCCGACAGTGGATCCAGCACGTTCACATTATCTCCCACCCAGTCTTCTGCAGAAAGCGCACAGATGGCGCATGAAAACCAAGCCCCTCGGTCTGTCACATCACCCCCATGCATATCAGGGAAACTGTCTGAGCCTCAAGTTATGCAGCAGTCTCTTATGCTGTTTGAAGACTCTGCTGCCAGGGTTTCCCAAGGGCATCCACCTAGCCCTTCCCCAGGGGTGGAAGAGATAGAATGCACTAACGCACAACCACTTATTTTTCCTGATGATGAGGACATGGGAATACCACCTCAGCACGTCTCTGATGATGACGAAACACAGGTGCCAACTGCTGCGTCTTTCTGCAGTGTGCAGACTGAACAGGAGGTCAGGGGTCAAGACGGGGTGGAAGACGATGCAGGGGACGATGAGGTCCTAGACCCCACATGGAATGAAGGTCGTGCCACTGACTTTCACAGTTTGGAGGAAGAGGCAGTGGTGAGACCAGCCAACAGCGTAGCAAAAGAGGGAGCAGTGGGCAAAATCAGAACACCCGCCGCCAAGAGACTTCGCCTGCTACTGACCGCCGCCATCTGGGACCGAGCACCCCAAAGGCAGCTTCAAGGAGTTCCCTGGCATGGCACTTCTTCAAACAATGTGCTGACGACAAGACCCGAGTGGTTTGCACGCTGTGCCATCAGAGCCTGAAGCGAGGCATTAACGTTCTGAACCTTAGCACAACCTGCATGACCAGGCACCTGCATGCAAAGCATGAACTGCAGTGGAGTAAACACCTTAAAAACAAGGAAGTCACTCAGGCTCCCCCTGCTGCCTCTTCTGCTGCTGCCGCCTCGGCCTCTTCTGCTGCTGCCTCGGCCTCTTCTGCTGCTGCTGCCGCCGCCTCGGCCTCTTCCTCTGCCTCTGGAGGAACGTTGGCACCTGCCGCCCAGCAAACATGGGATGTACCACCAACACCACCACCTGCGTCACCAAGCATCTCAACCATGTCACACGGCAGCGTTCAGCTCTCCATCTCACAAACATTTGAGAGAAAGCGTAAATTCCCACCTAGCCACCCTCGATCCCTGGCCCTGAATGCCAGCATTTCTAAACTACTGGCCTATGAAATGCTGTCATTTAGGCTGGTGGACACACACAGCTTCAAACAGCTCATGTCACTTGCTGTCCCACAGTATGTTGTTCCCAGCCGCCACTACTTCTCCAAGAGAGCCGTGCCTTCCCTGCACAAACAAGTGTCCGATAAAATCAAGTGTGCACTGCGCAACGCCATCTGTGGCAAGGTCCACCTAACCACAGATATGTGGACCAGTAAGCACGGCCAGGGACGCTATATATCCCTAACTGCACACTGGGTAAATGTAGTGGCGGCTGGGCCCCAGGCGGAGAGCTGTTTGGCGCACGTCCTTCCGCCGCCAAGGATCGCAGGGCAACTTTCTTTGCCTCCTGTCTCCTCCTCCTCCTACTCAGCTTCCTCCTCCTCTTCTTCCACCTGCTCATCCAGTCAGCCACACACCTTCACCACCAACTTCAGCACAGCCCAGGGTAAACGTCAGCAGGCCATTCTGAAACTCATATGTTTGGGGGACAGGCCCCACACCGCACAAGAGTTGTGGCGGGGTATAGAACAACAGACCGATGAGTGGTTGCTGCCGGTGAGCCTCAAGATGGGCGAAATCTCGTTGCAGCTCTGGGACTAGCCGGTTTGACGCACATCCCTTGCCTGGCGCATGTGCTGAATTTGGTGGTGCAGAAGTTCATTCGCAACTACCCCGACATGTCAGAGCTGCTGCATAAAGTGCGGGCCGTCTGTTCGCGCTTCCGGCGTTCACACCCTGCCGCTGCTCGCCTGTCTGCGCTACAGCGTAACTTCGGCCTTCCCGCTCACCGCCTCATATGCGACGTACCCACCAGGTGGAACTCCACCTTGCATATGCTGGACAGACTGTGCGAGCAGCAGCAGGCCATAGTGGAGTTTCAGCTGCAGCACGCACGGGTCAGTCGCACTGCGGATCAGACACACTTCACCACCAATGACTGGGCCTCCATGCGAGACCTGTGTGCCCTGTTGCGCTGTTTCGAGTACTCCACCAACATGGCCAGTGGCGATGACGCCGTTATCAGTGTTACAATACCACTTCTATGTCTCCTTGAGAAAACACTTAGGGCGATGATGGAAGAGGAGGTGGCCCAGGAGGAGGAGGAGGAGAAAGAGGGGTCATTTTTAGCACTTTCAGGCCAGTCTCTTCAAAGTGACTCAGTGGCCTGTTCCAGTGGTGGGTGACGTGAAGCCTGATTCTCTGCTATGACATGAAGACAGATTCTGTGCTGACATCAGGCCAGATTCTCTGTTACGGGACCTCTCTCCTCTGCCTGTGTGCCTGGGCCTAAATGTGTGACAGTGGCCTGTTCCAGTGGTGGGTGACGTGAAGCCTGATTCTCTGCTATGACATGAAGACAGATTCTGCGCTGACATCAGGCCAGATTCTCTGTTACGGGACCTCTCTCCTCTGCCTGGGTACCTGGGCCTAAATGTGTGACAGTGGCCTGTTCCAGTGGTGGGTGACGTGAAGCCTGATTCTCTGCTATGACATTAATACAGATTCTGCGCTGACATAAGGCCAGATTCTCTGTTACAGGACCGCTCTCCTCTGTCTGGGTGCCGGGGCCTAAATGTGTGACAGTGGCCTGTTCCAGTGGTGGGTGACGTAAAGCCTGATTCTCTGCTATGACATGAATACAGATTCTGCGCTGACATAAGGCCAGATTCTCTGTTACGGGACCTCTCTCCTCTGCCTGGGTACCTGGGCCTAAATGTGTGACAGTGGCCTGTTCCAGTGGTGGGTGACGTGAAGCCTGATTCTCTGCTATGACATGAAGACAGATTCTGTGTTGACATAAGGCCAGATTCTCTGTTACGGGACCTCTCTCCTCTGACTGGGTGCCTGGGCCTAAATGTGTGACAGTGGCCTGTTCCAGTGGTGGGTGATGTGAAGCCTGATTCTCTGCTATGACATGAAGACAGATTCTGTGCTGACATCAGGCCAGATTCTCTGTTACGGGACCTCTCTCCTCTGCCTGGGTGCCTGGGCCTAAATGTGTGACAGTGGCCTGTTCCAGTGGTGGGTGACGTGAAGCCTGATTCTCTGCTATGACATGAATACAGATTCTGCGCTGACATAAGGCCAGATTCTCTGTTACGGGACCTCTCTCCTCTGCCTGGGTGCCTGGGCCTAAATGTGTGACAGTGGCCTGTTCCAGTGGTGGGTGACGTGAAGCCTGATTCTCTGCTATGACATGAAGACTGATTCTGCGCTGACATCAGGCCAGATTCTCTGTTACGGGACCTCTCTCCTCTGCCTGGGTGCCTGGGCCTAAATGTGTGACAGTGGCCTGTTCCAGTGGTGGGTGACATGAAGCCTGATTCTCTGCTATGACATGAAGACAGATTCTGTGCTGACATCAAGCCAGATTCTCTGTTACGGGACCTCTCTCCTCTGACTGGGTGCCTGGGCCTAAATGTGTGACAGTGGCCTGTTCCAGTGGTGGGTGACGTGAAGCTTGATTCTCTGCTATGACATGAAGACAGATTCTGCGCTGACATAAGGCCAGATTCTCTGTTACGGGACCGCTCTCCTCTGTCTGGGTGCCGGGGCCTAAATGTGTGACAGTGGCCTGTTCCAGTGGTGGGTGACGTGAAGCCTGATTCTCTGCTATGACATGAAGACAGATTCTGTGCTGACATGAAGCCAGATTCTCTGCTATGGCATGAAGAGACTGATTCTGTGCTGACATGAAGCCAGATTCTTTGCTATGGCATGAAGAGACTGATTCTGTGCTGACATGAAGCCAGATTCTTTGCTATGGCATGAAGAGACTGATTCTCTGCTGACCTGAAACCAGATTCTCTGCTATGGGACCTCTGTCCAATTGATATTGGGTCATTTTTTTTTTTTTTTTTTATTCATTTCCCTATCCACATTTGTTTGCAGGGGATTTACCTACATGTTGCTGCCTTTTGCAGCCTCTAGCTCTTTCCTGGGCTGTTTTACAGCCTTTTTAGTGCCGAAAAGTTCGGGTCCCCATTGACTTCAATGGGGTTCGGGACGAAGTTCGGATCGGGTTCGGATCCCGAACCCGAACATTTCCGGGAAGTTCGGCCGAACTTCTCGAACCCGAACATATATATAGGAATGCATGTCTAGCATCTAACAGTTAAATCCTCTTTCCTAAGTAACACTTATACCTAGCTAAACAGCAATGCATAACACAATATCCCTGAAACAAAGGTAGATTTCTCACCAGATATGCTTTGAAAAAGGATGGTGGAGTTTAACCACTTCACATCCGGGCCATTTGCCCCCTTCCTGACCAGGCCTAATTTTGCAAATCTGACATGTCACTTTATGTGATAATAGCTTTAGAACGCTTTTACTTATCCAAGCCATTCAGAGATTGTTTTCTCGTGACACATTGTACTTCATGATAGTCATAAATTTGAGTCAATATATTTCACTTTTATTTATGAAAAAATCCCAAATTTACCCAAAAAATTGAAAAATTCGCAATTTTAAAAATTTCAATTTCTGTGCTTTTAAAACAGAAAGGGATTCCTCTTAAAATATCTATTACTTAACATTCCCCATATGTCTCCTTTATATTAGCATAATTTTGTAAATATCATTTTATTTTTTTAGGACGTTAGAAGGCTTAGAATTTTAGAAGCAATTCTTAAAATTTTTAAGAAAATTGCCCAAACCCTCTTTTTAAGGACCAGTTAAGGTCTGAAGTCACTTTGTGGGGCTTACATAGTGGATGCCCCCCATAAATGACCCCATTGTAGAAACTACACCCCTCATGTTACTTAAAACTGATTTTAAAAACTTTGTTAACCCTTTAGGTGTTCAACAAGAATTAAAGGAAATGGAGATCAAATTTTTAAATTTCACTTTTTTTCTTTACCACATTGAGGGTTAACAGCCAAATAAAACTCAATATTTATTATCCTGATTCTGCGGTTTACAGAAACACCCCACATGTGGTCATAAACTGATGTAAGGGCACATGGCAGGGCACAGAAGAAAATGAGCGCCATTTGGTTTTTGGAAGGCAGATTTTGCTGAACTGGTTTTTAGATGCCATGTCCTATTTGAAGTCACCCTTACAGTAGAAACTCCCAAAAAGTGACCCCATTTTGGAAACTAGGGGATAAGGTGTCAGTTTTATTGGTACTATTTTGGGGTACATATGATTTTTAATTGGTCTATATTACGTTTTTTTGTGAGGCAATGTAACAAAAAAATTGCTGTTTTGGCACTGTTTTTATTTTAAATTTTTTACAACATTCATCTGACAGGGTAGATCATGTGCTATTTTTGTAGAACAGGTTGTTGCGGATGCAATGATATTAAATATGTCTACTTTGTTTGTTTTAAAGCATTTAAAAAAATAATAATTTGGTGTCTCCATATTCCTAATGCCATATTTATTTTATTTTTATGCCGATCGTCTTCTGCAGGGGCTCGTTTTTTGCAGGAAGAGTAGATGTTTTTATCGGTACTATTTTTGGGTACATATGATTTTTTGATCATTCACTATAACAATTTATGTGGCAAGGTGACCAAAAAATTGGTTGTTTTAGCACAATTTTTATTTATTTATTTTTACCGCGTTCACATGAGGGGTTAGGTCATGGGACATTTTATAAAGAAGATCGTTACGGACATGGCGATACCTAATATGTATACTTTTTCTTATTTATTTAAGTTTTACACAATAATAGCACTTTTGAAACAAAAAAAATTATGCTTTAGTGCAGCGGTCCCCAACCGCCGGGCCGCGGCCCAAGACCATGCCCTGGGAGCTATGTTGCCGGGTCGCAGAGGGAGAGAGGAGCGCAGACGCCAGGCGCATGCGCGCCCGACGCGTACATGTTGCCAACATTAGTGGAGACGGAGGGAGAGACGGAGGGAGGGAATCCCTCCCTCCCATGACGCGGCTGCTGCAGAGCCCAATACAATGAGCTAGCTCTGAGGCGCCGCACCACTGCCACCAATGAATGGGTCTAATATTAAAGTAGGAGGAGGGACGGGGGACGGTTTACCGCTGCACCATCTCAACTAGTGTTATCGGCAAACGGCAGCAGTGGCAGCCTCCTCCTCCTCCTCCTGAATCTGTGTTCTCAGACCAGTCCCCAGCCATTAGTGATCGGGAAAGCGCAGGTACCCACACACTGTCCCACAGATGGGGTCACCTATTATTAATCTGATGTACATGGTGCTATTACATTAGTACCCCCATGTACCTCAGATTAAAAGTATGTGGCCCCCGAGCACATCATCAAATAATTTGCAACATTGGGTTAACCATTAATATGAGGTACACATAATGAGGTTTCTTACTATTAATGTGAGGCACGTGCATGTCCAAATTGATAAAACAATGTGCCTCATATTAACCTGATGCCATTAACCCCATGTTGTCCATTATGTTAAGCGGGGTACTTGACGAGGTTGCTATTAATATGTGGAACATGGTTTCATCAATTTAGACTCCATGTGCCTCACATTAATAGCCAGTAACCTTATCATACTGTAGTACCCAACACCAGCCTACACATTAACCCCATGCTGCTCAATGTTCATTATGTCAGGAAGTACTTGCTGGTGTTACTAATAATATGAGGCACATGGCTTTATCAATTTAGACTTCTATTTGCTTCACATTAATAGTAAGTGACCCCATCAAGTACCTCCTCACATAATGGGCAATTGATACTTTGCAAAGAGTAAAAATAAAAAAATACTCACACGTTAACCCCATTCAACATGTGTTTTTTTTTTTTTTTTCATGGTATCGAATTGGTTTTGCAATACTTTTTTTTTGGAGTCACATTTAAATAATACATGTAATCGTTATATAGTGTTATATATTTTAATATCCACCTTGTGTTTTGTCGTGCGCGTGAATCAGTCAGCGCCGACCAGCACACCCATAAACCCCGCCCACCCCCTAAGCCCCGCCCCAGAACCCCCCACCCCACCCGGTCCCTGGAAAAATTGTCTTACATGAAACTGGTCTTTGGTGCAAAAAAGGTTGGGGACCACTGCTTTAGTGTCTCCATAGTCTGAGAGCCATAGTTTTTTTATTTTTGGACTGATTGTCTTAGGGTGTCATTTTTTGCGGGATGAGGTGACAGTTTGATTGGTACTATCTTGGGGGGCATTCGCCTTTTTGATGGCTTGGTGTTGCACTTTGTGATGTTATGTGACAAAAAATGGCCTTTTTAGCACAGTTTTTATTTTTTTATTTTTTACGGTGTTCACCCAAGGGATTAGGTCATGTGATATTTTTATAGAACTGGTTGTTACGGTTGCAGTGATACCTAATATGTATACTTTTTTAAATTTCACTTTAACACAATAATAGCATTTTTTAAACAAAAAAATGATGTTTTAATGTGTCCATGTTCTAAGAGCTATAGTTTTTTTTTATTTTTTGAGCAATTTTCTTATGTAGGGACTCATTTTTTGCGGGATGAGGTGACGGTTTTATTGGTATCATTTTTTGGGACATGCGCCTTTTTGATCACTTGGTGTTGCACTTTTTGTGATGTAAGGTGACAAAAATGGCTTTTTTGACACAGTTTATAATAATTATTTTTTATGTTTTTTATTGGACTGGGTGGATTATGTGATATATTTATAGAGCCAACCGTCACGGACGCGGAAATACCAAATATGTTTATTTTATTTATATTTATTTTTTATTTTATTTTTTTAAATGTATTCCTTACTTGGGGAATTTATATATTTTTTTACATGTGAAACCATTTTTAATTTTTCTATTTTAACACTTTATTTATTTTTATTTTATTTTATACTTTGCTTCCCCCATAAGGTCATACAAGAAAAGTATTGATTTCTCCTGTAACTGGGGCTGACATAGTAGCGCCAGTTACAGGGCAAATACACCTCCCAGAGAGGCTGTACAGCACTATACAACGCTGTACAGCCTCAGTGCAGGTCTGATCGAGGTCTGTAGAAGACCCGACAGCTCCTGCACTCTCCCGGTCCTGGTGGTCACATGACTGCTGGGCCAGGGCAGGAAGCGCATAGCGCGTCCTGATCTGTACACACAGCGCTCGTTGAGCTCTGTGTATACAGCGATCTAGAAGGCAGGGAGACCTGGGAACTGTCCCTGCCTTCTCTCTGAGTTGCCCTGTTGTTACTGACAGCGGGCAACCCGCTCTGCAGCTGCACAATTAATGTGCAGCTGCCATCTCTGAATGGACGTTCAGAAACGTCCATTCAGAGATAGAGATTCACCCCCCGGACGTTTATAGTCAACGGGCAGATGAGAGGTGGTTAAGAAGAAGATATGCAGAAGGACAGCTCTGCTGGTGTGTCCTTGATGACTGTAGAATGAGACTGGGCTTCTCTTTCCCAGAATGTATTACACTCCCACAATACAATATTCTTTATTAACAGAAAAACAAAGTATAGTACATTTTTAAGGCTGCTAGATGGTGGTATTACCAAACTAATGACTACAGAAATACGAGAATTGCAGAAGAATGAATTAGAAATGAAATAGACGCGATCTGAAATGAATCTCCCTGTGCTGGGGCAGAACAGGTTGATTTACAGTAAATCTGTAAATCTGTCACCAGCCCCCACTCTATTCAACTGGCTTAGTTGCCCATAGCAACCAATTAGATTGCACCTTTCATTTTCCAAAGGAACTGTCAAAAATGAAAGGTAGAATCTGAGCGGTTGCTGTGGGCCAGTTCTACTTTACACCAGTTTGATAAATGACCCCAAAAGTGTTTTAATTTGGTGAATCACAGCTATGTGCTTATGCAAATAGTTGCATAGGGAGGTCACTGGTGACAGATTCCCTTAAGGGGCCTTATCTGCTTTTATTGTCTTGTAGCCACCCAAAATGCAATATTTAAATATAAATAATGGATCATCAGTGAGTTTTCATGTTATGGCTGTCTCTTTCTGGTGTCATTGGCATTGTTTAAGGAGCATTGTAACTTGTATAGAGGTATTGTAGCTGTCATTGTTAAATGGGAGCGGTGTGACTAGCACATTTGGGGGGCATGCTGTCTTTTCTTGTTCTGGGACCACTGTAGCTGGCACAGTTTGCAGCCATTATATTGGTGCACTATTTTAGAAGACATTATAGCTGGGAGTGTATGGGGCTATTATGTCTGATATTATTTTGGGAGATAAGGGCTGAAATTATATTGGTGGCATTGTGGGTGGTACTGTACTAGGGGTCAGCGTGGCTGATCCTGTTTGAGGATACTACAACTTTAACTATATATTGTCTGGATATGTTATCTGCAGCTGCATGCCGACAAGAGTAGAAGAATCTCTAAAAACAGAGTTGCAGTTTTGCCTAGGCCATGTGCTGTCATGTTCATCGGTCACATGACCAATGTACAACGCTGTGCTTGATGAGCTATGAGAGTGGACCTACTGTAAGCGCCGGGGCCTTCTCAAACAGCTGATTGAGGGGGGCCCAATCAGTATTTCCTGGATCCCTGTCAATGTAACAATGTAATACTATATACTCCAAAATAATGGAAATTTATCAACCCCACAAATTGAGAAGGGTGGGGCTTATGTCATGTGTAGTTGAGGTGTGTTGAAAGGCTCCTATGTGTTTATTGTGGCGCAGCATGGACTGTGTGCCCATTTAGAGTATTTTTTTAACCCCTTTAAGGGGTTGATATGCAAACCTTTATTTATTATTTAAATATTTTTCAACTTTTATTTCTTATTTCATGGATGACATAATTTTTGTTCTCCCAGCATACATATACCATACTTAAAATGCATTTGGAAAGTCTTCAGACCCTTTCACTTTTTACACATTTTGTTATGTTGCGGTTTTGTGCTTAAAAAAAAAAAAAAAATCAAGTTTTCCACCATCAATCTGCACACAATGCCCCATAATCAGAAATTGAAAGCTGAATTTTAGAAATTTTTTGTTTGTATTAAAAAGGAAAATCTTAACTTTGCATTGAAATAAGTATTCCAAATCTTTACTTTGACACTTGAAATTTTGCTCTGGGGCCTCCCATTTCTCTTGATCATCTTTCTACACCTTGATTGGAGTCCACCTGTGGTAAATTTAATAGATTGGACATAATTTAGAAAGACATAGCCCTGTTTATATAATGTCTCACAGTTAACAATGCATACCAGTGCAAAAACCAAGCCATGAAGAAGAACTGCCTATAGAACTCAGAGACAAGATTGTGTGGAGGTACAGAAGGGTACAAAAATTTCTGCTGCACTGAAAGTCATTCTTGAGCTGGTTTCCCCACCAAGATAAGTAATCAAGGGAGACGGGGCTTGGTAAGAGACTTGACCAAGAAGCCAATAGTCACTCTGGCTGAGCTCAAAAGACATTGTGTGCAAATGGGAGAAACTTTCAGATAGTCAATCATCACTGTAGCACTCCACCAATCTAGGCTTTATGGCAGAGTGAAAAATCACAGGAAAAAGATACAAAACATCCTGCAGGATATGATAACTAAATATGCAGATGTGCGTGGCTACATTTACAAGAAAAATCATGGAAATTCATGCACTCCTACAATAGATGCAAACATTATATATGGACTAAGCGCTCACTCTGATATGATAATATCTGAGACTCTCAGCCAATATATTTTGATCAAAACACATCTGTACCCGCCTACCAGCGCCAAGGTGTCTTAGACAGGCAGGTCCTACTCTAAACCTACCTATGCCATTGAGAATCTACATTTAGGAGAGCAGACCCTGCACATATAGTGTGTTGCTCCTAGTTACCTCTGTGTGCATCAAGCAACCAATGAGAGGACACACTAAAAGACGGCTCATCTGGAGTTTGCAAAATAATGCACCTAAAGGACTTTCAGACTGTGAGAAATAAAATTCACTGGTCTGATAAAACCACAATTGAACTTTTTGGCCTCAATTCTAAATGTCATATCTGGAGGAAACCAGGCACTGATCATTACCTGTCCAATGCCATCTCTACAGTGAAGCATAGTGGTGGCAGCATTATGCTGTAGGGGTGTTTTTCAGTGGCTAGGACAGCAAGACTGGTCAGGGTTGAGGGGAAGCTGAATAGAGCAAAGTACAGAGATATTCTTAATTAAACCCTGATCTAAAGTGCTCTGGACCTGGGCTGGAGGTTTACCTTTCAAAAAGACAATGACCCTAAGCACACAGCTAAGACAACACAGGAGCGCTTTAGGGATGACCTGTGAATGTCCTTGAGTGTCCTAGCGAGAGCCCTGACTTGAACCCAATCGAATATCTCTGAAGAGTCCTGAAAAAGGCTGTCCACCGACAATCCTCATCCAACGTGACAGAGTTTAAGAGGATCTGTAGAGAAGAATGACAAAAATTCTTCAAATTCAGGTATTCAAACCGTGTGGCATTATACCCAAGAAAACTAGAGGCTGTAATCGCTGCCAACAGTGCCAAAGATGATTCAATTAATTCCCGGGGCCAAGTAAAGGGTTTGAATACTAATGCAATATTTTAGTTTTTTCCTTTTCATTTAATTATGGAAATATTTTTAACATTCTGTTTTCACTTTGTCATCAAGGAGGACTGAGTGCAGAATCATGGAGAAAAACTTTATAACAAGGCCGCAACATAACAAAATGTGAAAAGTGAAAGGGTCTAAAGACTTTTTCGAATACACTGTAATAGTGATCTAATGGATACAAGCCATAGATTAGAAATACTATCCATAGGAATGCTGGGAAGACACAAATCAAGTTCATATCACCAAACTAAAGTATTAAAAATGTAATGTTTCCCAGGAATTAATCAAAATTAACAATTGTGTTAGCTATTTCCGAGTGCAGATTTTACTGATTTTATCTTCATGAAAGACCAAAAGAAAAAAAAAAGTGAAAAACAAGTGTTTACAACATAAGCAGAGCCATGAGATCTAAGGTCCCTGAAATATAAATGGTAAAATGTAATTTCAACAAGCATCTTTCCCAAGACATTTGATAGAGTTCTTAGTGCAGAGAAACAGCGTAATGCACAGAGGGGTTTTATTACCTCTATCCATTATACACATACAGTGAGTGATCGTGCTACCAGCCATCTGTCATCAATTTCATTTGCATCATCAACACCTGCCATGCTTATTTCCTACTTTCTCCTGTAATCAAGCTTTTTTACATTGATTTAATAAAATACTGGTATGTTGTTTTTTAGATTCAATCCATTTACAATCCTCCAAAGAGAATTTCATCCCTTAACATTCGTTTTGTTTTCTAATGATGTTCTATTTCACAAAATGACTTCATTTCTATGTCAAAGGGACTCTGCTCTGCTGTAGGTGCTACATCAAGTACTGCTGAGGTATGCAATGTGTCAGCATCAGTCATTAATCATATTATGATGCATGTTTCTTTTTTTAACTCTTGAGAGAACCCAATAATTGCTCAATTAATGAAATAGGTGATGGGTTACTCAGGTAGTCATCTGTTTTATCTCCATTTTTTTTATATATGGTTTAGTGCTCACTTTATGGGTATAAACATTTCTTAATAAATCGTTTGTAAGAAAATCATGTTACTATTTTTAGGGTTTTTACTGCAGATATATTTTGGATAACATACCCCCTACTTTAAATTGATAGAAAATCTAAATATTACCATTAGCAATTAAGTATTTGACCATATAAAAGCACAGTGATGCAAACAGAATTACTGTTTAATATTCTTAAAAGGGTTTTCTGAAATTTTGATACTGATGACTTATCTTCATTTACTTCTATAGGACTGAGCATGATACTAAGCAGAGCCACTATACAATGTATGGCGCTGTGCTTGGTAAGGCTGCGGCGAACACAGGAGCTCCGGTGCCTTCTAAAACAGCTGATCGGCATTGATCCCAGGTGTTGGACCCCACAGATCAGATGCTGATGACCTATCCAGAGGATAGGTCATCAATATTAAAGTCTCAGAAAACCCCTTTAATAATTTATAGTAGAGGTAGTGATGCCTTCTTTTACAATCTCAGCGGTTGCACAGCCTCTGTTTGAAAAGCAAGGGTGGGCTTACATGCTACTGCTGCCACATGTGGAAAAACCCCACTCACCCAGGGTGGCCAAATATCCGCTTGATTTTGTTGGTAAAACTGAGCCATTACCTTCAAAATCATGTGGGTGGATGAGGTTTTGACTGCATGTGAAGACCACAGCATGTAGATTCATACTATAGGTGGGAAGGATGCTGTCAACTAGATATGAGCAAATGGATTTGTATGAATCAAAATTGCAGCAAGGGGTTGGAAGTGTAGGGATGCATGCACAGTTGGCATATGCGCTGCTCTACAAGAGCAGCATAGCCTTCAAGCTTGTGTGCCGCTACTTGGAGCAACGTTGCAGAAGCAAGTTTGACAAAGCCAGTTGAGATGTCTGTTCCTGTCAATTAAGGAAGAAGGTGATGGCCCTTGAGCAGTGGGGCTAGCCCATCACTGCACAAGACGTCTGTATGATGAGCGAATTTGATTTCTACAAATCAATACGCTCATCTCTATTTCGCACCAGTGATTAGTCGATATGAAACAGTCTCATACTTTTCAAGAAGAAGGTCAGCGACATCTGACATGTATATCATGATGTTCTGCAGCAGCTGGGAATAGCATTCAATAAAAAAATTTAGCTGCTGAAGAACCTCTTTCTTAGATTTAAAAGGAACAATAGATGTGATAGGCACAGGAAAAGGAGCATCTGGAGAAGTGTATGGCAAACTTTACCACTCATCTCTATATGACTATTAGGTTCTGACATCACAATGTTTATACAAATATTATTTACATGCAAGTCAGTGGAGAAGTATAATTGATGTGTAAAATATAATTATGATTTTCAAATTTACAGGTGTCCATTTTAGGAATGAATGTATTACGTATATGGTACTATGACACATGTCAGAATAAAATATACACTGATTTAGGTAGCAATAGCCTGTGAGATGGCTCTAGGCATCATTTACTGTATGTACATCATTATTATATCAGTTCACATCATTGCAGATATGTTCCCACATAGGTGTCAGCATACAGTATACCAAATACATAGCCACTAGAATTCTACATCAGTTGCAGGAATAGGTACATGAAAGACTATTGGTACAGAAATGGCTCATATGTTTATATAAATACAATCTCTTAGCAGTCAGTCCAGTGTCAGACCTGAATCTGAAGGCCCACCAGTAAAATACATTCTGGGGGCTCACTGCATAACTGCATGCATTCACAAATCCCTGAAACTGCACCAAACATATTTTACAGTAGTAGTCCACTGCCTAGCTGTGCCTAGCTTGTACTGTCCTGTAGCCCCTGTCAGTATATTGTTGACTGGTTCCTTGGACTAGAACTCTTTTAGTTATGTGCAACTGGAACACATTCTCACACAGCAACAGGCAGCAGCACTATGACTGATTATTGGGGTTTCCTCAGTGAGAAGGTGGTCCCAGGGGAAAGAGGATATTGATTGGCCTGCTTCTGTACCTAAAAGTCATATCGGCCATTGATGTGTCTATAATAATAATCTGGGTAATTTGTGAAATCATTTTTTCAGCTTTTCTATGAACGTATATATGCTGGTTAAGATGCACTGCCTATATGTATGTAGTGCAGTCAGTCTACTATATTATGTGCCACTTGTGCAGAGAATGGGGGACTGGGGGCCCACTCTTTCTCAGCAGCCAATCAAAAATCATACTCACCTGATCTATTTGCTCACAATGGGCCGGCCGCCGCCATCTTGCTTGAAGATCTGGGGCGAATCATGCCGCTCCGGAGTGGTGACATCATACATCACCGCCAATGGGATTTTGTGCAAGATCTTCAAGCAAGATGGCGGCGACCGACCGGTCGCAAGCAAATAGATCAGGTAAGTATGATTTTTTTTTTTGGTCTTTTGCAATATTTCAGGTTAAATCGATTCACTACCACGAAACACAAGGAAATTCGGCTTTACAGTGAATCAAATTTATCCTGAAAATCGGATCAACAGTAACTATAACCACAGCATACTTTGGTCCTTCACATAAATACTAAATATGGAAAGCACGTTGGCAAATTATCTACATTATCATTATAAAATAAATAACCTTTATTTGCTGAAACCATAAACAGCACAAGTGTGAACATAGCCTAAACTTATATTATTGCACCTATTATCCTAAAACTGAACACAACACAGCTCTCTCAACTATTGGCCTCAAATATGACGGAAAAAGCAAACATCAACTCAACTTGATACAAATATGACACATATGAGTGTGTTTTGGCACTTTACATTACTAATTAGAAAGGGTTTGCATAGTTGAGCTATGCTTCTCTCATATCTTTCTCACCTCTGTTCATTATCACATTGCAAAAAATAGATGCACAAAAGTAGTTTCCCTTTTTAAATTTGTTAAGTGCAGTATAATAGCTATTCCTATCAGTAATAGGTGCATCGTTCTAATAGGGATTCGAATGTAAGATAGTTTGTAGTTATCTGTGCAGTCAAGTTTTATACTTTAGATTACATGCTTAGTTTTCTTAGTAAATCATTACAGCTAAACCTAATAAGTTGGGTTCAAACTGTGAAAATGTAAGTTACTTGCCTCTGGCACAATACCATCTATCTACTAAGGATACTTTTTTCCTTTTGGTTACTATAAAGAATTGTGTACAAAATCTATAAAGTTTCCTGATGTAGTTATTACTTCTATTGTAAAGACTATAAAACTTTTTAAGTGCTTTTTTATGACTATACACATAAAATGCACTGGATTCCGCTAACTTCTCATTTTAAATAAATTCCCTATTATAATCGTTGTCCGAATTCTATTGTATTTATATATGATGGTGGACCCCCACAAGTGTCCCTGTAATTAAACATTTTTGGGGGCTTATCCTGGACATGGGCATTGTGCAGTATAATAGCTATTCCTATCAGTAATAGGTGCATCGTTCTAATAGGGATTTGAATGTAAGATAGCTTGTAGTTATTTCTGCAGTACAGTTTTATACTTTAGATTACATGCTTAGTTTTTTTAGTAAATCATTACAGCTAAACCTAATAAGTTGGGTTCAAACTGTGAAAATGTAAGTTACTTGCCTCTGGCACAATAGCATCTTTCTACTAAAGATACTTTTTTCCTTTTGGTTACTCTAAAGAATTGTGTACAAAATCAATAAAGTTTCCTGATGTAGTTATTACTTCTATTGTTAAGACTATAAAACTTTTTAAGTGCTTTTTTATGACTATACACATAAAATGCACTGGATTCCGCTAACTTCTTATTTTAATTAAATTCACTATTATAATTGTTGTCCAAATTCTATTGTACCAGTGACAGGTATTTAAATGATGGCATAAAATGGAGGGAACCCTAACTTGAGAATTTATGGATCAGCCAGAACTCGTAGTCATCAGAGAGTAGGGTCTTTAAGTCGAGCCAAGACATTAACTTACATAGACTTGCCAAGGAACACAAAATTCCTCTCTCGCAAGTATTCTTAGTGGCAATGGGATGTAAAAGCATAGTTTACATTACAAAAAAAAAACATTTTGGGAAATTAGCACAATTGGATCATGTATAGAATGATAGCGCTGGGTGCCATTTTGCTGTGTATTATGAGAGAGTGTATTATAACCATAGATCACAAGAGCTACCCTTGCTCACGGAAAAGCAGTTTGGCAAGATTGCACACCTCTAGCCACCTCTTTAGGAAGCTTCACAAAAGAAATCACTAAACATATGGCACAATCCAAGAAGTCAAAACAGCAACTTGGCCCAGAGGCAGCCAGAAGAGTGTTGATGCTTTCAGTTTGCAAATGTGTATGTTTTAAGTATAAAATTAGCCAAATGGATTATTAGGAACATGAGTATAATGTTTCACTGTTTGAGCTTTTTATATACTGTAGAGCCTTACTGATTTTTTTTTTCTTTTGTTGTATAGACCTGGATAAAACATGTACCAATATGAGGCCTAGACTCTTTCTAGCAGTCCCTTATTGTCTCATATTATTAAAAATGCATGCGTCTATTTGATAGCTGCGTCAATAACACTTACTTTCTGCATTATCTATATATGTTTAGTAGGACAATGGGCTCAGCAGGACTTTTTGTAGGTCTGTAAAAGCCAAGACATATTATGAGCATTCATGGCATTGAATATCTGCAACTGTTCAGGAAGTTGTTTAACAGAGGAAAATGTGTTATATTCTCAAATTGCTTTTTTCTTTAGGGGATTGTTATAGTTAAATGAGCTTTATCTGTTAAAGGGGTTGTCTCATTTCAAAAAACAGGAAATTTAATACAAGGCACTTACTAATGTTTTGCGATTGTCCATATTGCCTGCTTTGCTGGCTTCATTCATTATACACTGCTTGATTTCAGGGGTTAAGGCCACCCTGCAGTCCAGCAGCTCTGGCTGTGCTTGCACACTATAGGAAAAAGTGCCAGCCTTTCTGGTGGCTGGGTCCGTGGGAGCGTGCACAGGCACGCATGTGCAGTAGATACCGTCCCAGGCACCGCTGCAGCGCAGATACCCCTGGAAACGAGCAGTGTGTATAATGTGAAAAAGGAATCAAGCCAGCAAAGAGACAATATGGACAATCACAAATACACGATAAATGCCATTACCTGAAGTGAGACAAGCCCTTTAAAAGGCCTGCCAGCAATCCTATTTTTCCATGTCCCTGGGTTTTCTAACTGTTTTCATTCTGGTCATAGATTAATCCAATGCAAGCCATAGCTACAGAATTTGTTCAGAGTCACTACATACTACTGTCGCTGCTGCAACTGTGTGCAGCACCATTGTATCTCCTAATACATATTACTTGAAATATGTTTTATATACCAAGCTAAGATGCTTGTATCATATTGGCGGATGTAATTATTGTATGTCTATGCTGCCTTTTTACAGAGCCTTTATTATGTATTTATTTATTTAACCCTTTCTAACAGGGGCCAGTTTTCGCTCTTCTGCCCAGGGCATTTTTTGCAAATCCGACATGTGTCACTTTATGTGGTAATAACTCTGGAACACTTTTACTTATCTACACTATTTTTTTGTGACACTTCACGACAGTGCTTAATTTGAAATATATTAGAAAAACCAGCACTCCGTTTTGTCTGTGTTGAGCAGAAACTTCTTTATTCGTCACCCATGTGACGAATGGGTGACGAATAAAGGTGACGAATAAAGAAGTTTCTGCTCAACACAGACAAAACGGAGTGCTGGTTTTTCTAATATATTTCAAGAGGGATCCGACCTATTGACCGCGCACCCGGACCTTAAAGAGCGCAGTGCCGTCCATTTGCTTGTATTAGTGCTAAATTTGAGTCAATATATTTTTCTTCTATTCATAAAAAAATCCCAAATCCACCAAAAATTTTGAAAAATGCACAATTTTCTAAATTTGAATTTCTCTACTTTTAAGACAGATAGTAATGCCTCATAAAATAGTTTTTAGTCATCATTCCCCATATGTCTGCTTTATATTGGCATCATTTTGTAAATGTCTTTTTTTTTTTTTTTTAGGACGTTAGAAGGCTTAGAAGTTTAGAAGCCATTTTTCTAATTTTCAACTAAATTTCCAAAACCATTTTTTTAAACATTAATTCAGTTATAAAGTGATTTGGAGGGGCTTACATAATGGAAACCACACATAAATGACCCCATTTTAGAAAAAAAATAAAAATTATTTTCACAAGGGGTAACAGGCACCCCATAATTTGTTACCCATTTTCTACTGAATATGGCAACACAACATATATGGTGGTAAACTGCTGTGGGGGCACATGGCAGGACTCAGAACAGAATGAGCACCATATGGCTTTTGCAGAGCAGATTTTGATGGATTGGTTTATGGGTGCCATTGGTTTTTATTTTATGAGTGATTGTCTTATGTGGGAGTTCATTTTTTGCAGGATGAGGTGACCTTTTCATTGGTGCCATTGTAGGGTACATAAGACTTTTTGATCGCTTTGTATTACCCTTTTTGTGAGGCAAGGTGAAAAAAAAGGAGTAGTTTAAAAAAATATTTTTTTACAGTATTCACCCGAGGGGGCATATAATGTGATATTTTTATAGAGCAGGTTGTTATGGACGCGGCGATACCCAATATGTCTATTATATTTTTGGTAAATTTTACACAGTAAATGCATTTTTGAACAGAATGAAATCTTGTTTTTGTGTTGCCATTTTCTGAATGCCCTATTTTTGTATTTTTCTGGCAATTGCCTTAGGTAGGGTCTCATTTTTTGTGGGATGATATGGTGGTTTGATTAGTACCATTTTGGGGTACATAAGACTTTTTGATCGCTTGGTATTACACTTTTTGTGAGGCAAGGAGACAAAAAATGAGTGTTTTGGCATAGTTTTAAAAATTTGTTTTTTTACAGTATTCACCTGAGGCTAGGGGCATCTCATGTGATATTTTTATAGAGCAGGTTGTTAAGGATGTGAAGATACCTAATATGTCTATTCTTTTTATTTTTGTAAAGTTTTACACAGTAAATTGTTTTTGTGTTGCCAGTTTCTGAGAGCCATATTTTTTATATTTTTTAGGCGATTGTCTTAGGTAGTGCCTCATTTTTTGCGGTATGAGATGACAGTTTTATTGGTACCATTTTGGGCTAAATACGCTTTTTTGATCGCTTGGTATTCCACTTTTTGTGAGGGAAGGTGACCAAAATGACTATTTTGGCACCGTCTTTTTTTTTTTTTTTACTGCATTCACCTGACAGGGTGGATCATGTGATATTTTTATAGAACCAGTCGATACGGACATGGAAATACCTAATATGTATACTTTTATTATTTTTCCTATTTTTTTTTACAATTTTTGTATTACTTAATTATGGGAAAAGAAAACTTTTTTTTTTTTACTTAAAACTTTTATTTTTTGATTATGCAAAACTTTATTTAACTTTTTTTTTAACTCCTCCTTCCCCAACTTTTGGGGCTCTGATTATCATGACATCTGTATTGTAATGCATTGGCTGTAAGTGTATTACACACTGTAATACACTTACAGCCTTCCTGTCTGTGGAATCCAGGGGGCTGGATCTCACAGGCTTACATGGAGGGCAGCCCCGATGCCTGTGCAAGGCATCGGGCTGCCTTGCCTGCCATCAAGTCCCTGTCACAGCAGCATGGGGACCCGATGGGAAAGAAGAGGGAGCTCTCTCCACACACCACGCACATGCCGCGGTCAGTGCTGACCGTGGCATAATGAGGGTTAATGCGCCGGCATCAGTGTTTTCATCGATGCCGGCGCATACAGAAGGGGTCCGGCTAATGGAAAAGGCCGGTCCCCTGCAGCTGATTGGGTGGGCGCCCCTGCACCCACCCGATCAGCATGCCATCGGGAAGTCACTTCGCGCAGCGCTGTACTATTATGGCGCTGGTCGGGAAGGGGTTATTTACCTGTAAAGATAACAATTCTCAACAATGATGCCACTGGGGGACATGCTATGCAACATCTTAAAGGGACAGACCCATGTCAGCTGTTTGAATATGGTTACAATTATAATATCTGAAAAACCTACTGAATCAGAAGCATCTTATGACAATGGTGCCAATTAGAGATGAGTGAATCGAATGCAAATTTCTTCGTGCTTCATGGTTGCGAATCACAATTTTTTCCTAAAATGGCAGCTACAATGGCGGTTACACGTGTGAGGACATGGGGCAAGGAACTCTGTGAAGGCAGGCTTACCCGCAATGCATGTAGCCAATCAGCAGCCAGCCAGCCCTGTGATGTCACAGCCATCTTAGGCCTGTTTCACACGAGTGAGCCCATTGCGGGAATCGCGCTCCGTGTGTGAGTGTGATCATCCGCTCTGGACTTGCAGGAGCGCACGGCATTGTCATGATTTATAATGCTATGTGTCTCTGCATGGCCTTTTTTCCACAGAATCATAGTGACATAAAGCTGTCAGTCTGATTCTGTAGAAATAAGGTCAAGCAGAGACACATAGCATTATAAATCATGATAATGCCGTGCGCTCCTGCAAGTCCAGAGCAAAGGATCACACTCACACACGGAGTGGAATTCCCGCAATGGGCTCGCTCGTGTGAAACAGCCCTTAGAGTCAGACATTTTCAAGCATTCTGAGTGCAGGGACAGACGTGAGCTGGAGCTAGGGTAAGCAATTGGAAAAATCTGATAGTGAAAAAACCCTGAAAAAAAACGATTTATAAGTACAGGGAAAGGATAGGGAGTAATAATTTCACAGCATATTAGTGCAGGGAGAGATGCCAGAAAGCGATAGGAACAGTGCCATAAAAGAGATTTATAAGTGCAGGGAAAGGATAGGGAGGAATCATTTCACAGCATCTTAGTGCAGGGAGACGTCAGAAGGCGCTTGGGACACTGCTAGAAAAGCAATTTACAAGTGCAGGGAAAGACAATTTGGGGATACAAATAGCCATTATACAGCTCTGTCATTCCAGCAATTTGTTTTTGGGGTGCAAGTGCTATGTTGAAAAGCGTGTAAAATATAAGAGTGAAACTGGATCGCACATCCTCAATACTATGCTTTTATCTAATAACTGCTTCTCAGCATAATTAACATTGCTTCTCAGCGCAATTTATCATATACGAACCCTATGTTGCATGCTGTACATGAGGCATTAGTATACATTTTAATCGAAAAGCATAGGCCCACTCACCACGACAAGGTTGCCTCTTTGAATGAGACCCTACTCTAAATTTGGCGCAGTGCTGCGCGGCGACCACAGGTGCTGCAGCACCGCACCAGCAGGCAGCGGGAACCAGCAGTCAAACAACGCCCCTGCTGTCTGGCAAAGCCACCCTGGCACTGGGCCCCACCAACCAACCAGCACAGCACAAAAGCTACAATGACCGCCACGCCGCACTGCACCATGTGAACAGGTGTGAAACTCACCTTATCACATACTCGCAGGAACTCCAACTGAGAGGAGGTAGGAAGTTAAACACCCTTAGGCATCTTTCACACTTCCTTTTTTTTTTCGTTTTGCGGGCGTTTTTTTGCGTTTCGTATATGGTCCGTATATGGAACCATTCATTTCAATGGTTCCGCAAAAAAAAAAATGAATGTACTCCGCATGCATTCCGTTTCCGTATTTCCGTTTTTCCGTTCATTTGAAAGATAGAACATGTCCTATTATTGCCCACAAATCACATTCCGTGGCTCCATTTAAGTCAATGGGTCCGCAAAAAAACCTGAACACATACGGAAATGCATCCGTATGTCTTCCGTATCCATTCCGTTTTTGCGGAACCATCTATTGAAAATGTTATGCCCAGCCCAATTTTTCTATGTAATTACTGTATACTGTATATGCCATACGGAAAAACGGAACGGAAAAATGGAACGGAAACACAACGGACACAAAAAACGGAACAACGGATCCGTGAAAAACGGACCGCAAAACACTGAAATAGCCATACGGCAGTGTAAAAGAGGCCTTATGCAGACTCCTGCTAATTAAAAGCACCTGGGCCGAATAGGGAGGAGTGCTGATACTAATATTGAAAAGCCTTTAGTGGCTTATATATTTTCAAGCAAGAAAAATATATTCTCAGTTCACGTCAGTGGTTATATGTGCTGAAAGCGTACAGAAAAAAATATATATACGCACTTCACTGGTGTACTTATTTGTGGCAAAAGGGTTTAGTGGCCTATTTCAGTACAGAAAGAAAAAAATATACGCACTTCACTGGTGCATTTTTCTCTGCTAAAAGCATTTACTGGCCAATTTCAGTACAAAAAGAAAAATATATTCTCAGTTCACTTCTGCACTTATGTGTCTTGAAAGCGTTTACTGGCCAATTTCAGTACAGAAAGAAAAATATATATGCACTTAACTGGTGCATTTATTTCTGCTAAAAGCATTTACTGGCCTATTTCAGTACAAAAAGAAAAATATATTCTCAGTTCATGTCGGCAGTTATATGTGAGGAAAGCGTACATAAATAAAAAGCAAAAGCGTTTAGTGGGCTATTTCATTATAGAACGAAAAAAATATACGCACTTCACTGATGCAGTTATTTGTGGCAAAAGGGTTTAGTGGCTTATTTCATTATAGAAAGAAAAAAATATACGCAGTTCACTGGTGCAGTTATTTGTGGCAAAAGCGTTTAGTGGCCTATTCCAGTACAGAAAGAAAAATATATACTCACTTTACTGGTGCACTTATTTGTGGCAAAAGCGTTCAGTGGCCTATTTCATTATAGAAAGAAAAAAATATACGCACTTCACTGGTGCAGTTATTAGTGGCAGAAGGGTTTAGTGGCCTATTTAAGCACAGAAATAAAAATAGATTCTCAGTTCACTTCTGCAGTTATATGTCTTGAAAGCGTTTACTGGCCTATTTTAGTACAGAAAGAAAAATATATACGCACTTCACTGATGCAGTTATTTGTGGCAAAAGGGTTTAGTGGCTTATTTCATTATAGAAAGAAAAAAAATATACGCAGTTCACTGGTGCAGTTATTTGTGGCAAAAGCGTTTAGTGGCCTATTCCAGTACAGAAAGAAAAATATATACTCACTTTACTGGTGCACTTATTTGTGGCAAAAGCGTTCAGTGGCCTATTTCATTATAGAAAGAAAAAAATATACGCACTTCACTGGTGCAGTTATTAGTGGCAGAAGGGTTTAGTGGCCTATTTAAGCACAGAAATAAAAATAGATTCTCAGTTCACTTCTGCAGTTATATGTCTTGAAAGCGTTTACTGGCCTATTTTAGTACAGAAAGAAAAATATATACGCACTTCACTGGTGCATTTATTTCTGCTGAAAGCGATTAGTGGCCTATTTCAGTACAAAAAGAAAAATATATACTCAGTTCACTTCGGCGGTTATACAGTTGCAAGAAAAAGTATGTGAACCCTTTGGAATGATATGGATTTCTGCACAAATTGATCATAAAATGTGATCTGATCTTCATCTAAGTCACAACAATAGACAATCAAGGTCTGCTTAAACTAATAACACACAAAGAATTAAATGTTACCATGTTTTTATTGAACACACGATGTAAACATTCACAGTGCAGGTGGAAAAAGTATGTGAACCCTTGGATTTAATAACTGCAATAACCACAGAAGTAGCGGCGGTAGCAGTCAGTCAGTACGGCGGTTATATGTGTTATTTAGAATTTCAGTACAAAAGTTTTAATATATTCTCAGTTCATTTCGACGGTTATGTGTCTTGACAGCGTTTAGTGGACTATTTCAGTCCAAAAAGAAAAAACATATACACATTTCACTTCTGCAGTTATATGTGGGGAAAGCGTTCAGTGTCCTATTTCAGTACAAAAAGGAAGAAAATATACGCACTTCAATGGTGCATTTATTACTGCCATAAGCATTTACTGGCCTTTTTCAGTACAATAATAATTTTTCATCATACTTTGTTTTGGTGAACTGTATCTGGCACTAGGCACTTTAAATTTATGATCCATAGATATGTCTGAGAATTATATACATTATGGTGTTTATATCGACCCCTCCCAGTTCTTATATGTGACTTAATTATATATTTACCTCTTGTCCCTCAGTGGTACCGCACTTTAGTGGTTGTGTTTTTCATCTTTTTATATTATTGTGACTGATTTAATAAAGATTAGTTATTTTTATACATATGGCCATTCAAAGACTCAGTTTCTTGTAGGTTTATGGGATTTCCATGAGTTGGCTTTTTTTGAGGGGTTTTTGTACCTTATCCAACGTTGAGATTAGACGGAAGTACTTTTTGCTGGCTGGTAACCTACATGTTCTATTTTGGCTTTCGGCCTGGCTGACATCATCATTTATTTGACACTTCTTCTGATCTGTCAGAAGGAAGGAAAAATTAGACGCACAACGGGTCCTGTCTGTGTAGCAGCTTTAAGGCCTGTATGGTCCGATCAGAATTGGCTTATGATTTAGTAGCCAAAAGCAAGAGTGGGTAGATAACACAGAAGACATGCAAATATTCGGTTCACGTGTCATCTCTGTTTTAGATCCACTTTTTTTTTTTCGCATTAGCAATACTGATGGAATATTGACCAAATTTTGACCGAGTGAAGGCAAATGCTCAACAGACAGAATCCTTTTTTTGAGGGGTTATTGTTCTGACGGATCAGAGGATGGGCAAAATAATCAGTGACGTCACCACAAACTTACTGCTGACACCTTCTCGGGGGGACTCTACTTGTCTAAGCGTTTAATAGAACAGGTTCTGTAGACATCTACAGTCGTGGCCAAAAGTTTTGAGAATTACATAAATATTGGAAATTGGAAAAGTTGCTGCTTAAGTTTTTATAATAGCAATTTGCATATACTCCAGAATGTTATGAAGAGTGATCAGATGAATTGCATAGTCCTTCTTTGCCATGAAAATTAACTTAATCCCCAAAAAACCTTTCCACTGCATTTCATTGCTGTCATTAAAGGACCTACTGAGATCATTTCAGTAATCGTCTTGTTAACTCAGGTGAAAATGTTGACGAGCACAAGGCTGGAGATCATTATGTCAGGCTGATTGGGTTAAAATGGCAGACTTGACATGTTAATAGGAGGGTGATGCTTGAAATCATTGTTCTTCCATTGTTAACCATGGTGACCTGCAAAGAAACGCATGCAGCCATCATTGCGTTGCATAAAAATGGCTTCACAGGTAAGGATATTGTGGCTACTAAGATTGCACCTCAATCAACAATTTATAGGATCATCAAGAACTTCAAGGAAAGAGGTTCAATTCTTGTTAAGAAGGCTTCAGGGCGTCCAAGAAAGTCCAGCAAGCGCCAGGATCGTCTCCTAAAGAGGATTCAGCTGCGGGATCGGAGTGCCACCAGTGCAGAGCTTGCTCAGGAATGGCAGCAGGCAGGTGTGAGCGCATCTGCACGCACAGTGAGGCAAAGACTTTTGGAAGATGGCCTGGTGTCAAGAAGGGCAGCAAAGAAGCCTCTTCTCTCCAAAAAAAACATCAGGGACAGATTGATCTTCTGCAGAAAGTATGGTGAATGGACTGCTGAGGACTGGGCAAAGTCATATTCTCCAATGAAGCCTCTTTCCGATTGTTTGGGGCATTTGGAAAAAGGCTTGTCCGGAGAAGAAAAGGTGAGCGCTACCACCAGTCCTGTGTCATGCCAACAGTAAAGCATCCTGAGACCATTCATGTGTGGGGTTGCTTCTCATCCAAGGGAGTGGGCTCACTCACAATTTTGCCCAAAAACACAGCCATGAATAAAGAATGGTACCAAAACACCCTCCAACAGCAACTTCTTCCAACAATCCAACGACAGTTTGGTGAAGAACGATGCATTTTCCAGCACGATGGAGCACCGTGCCATAAGGCAAAAGTGATAACTAAGTGGCTCGGGGACCAAAACGTTGACATTTTGGGTCCATGGCCTGGAAACTCCCCAGATCTTAATCCCATTGAGAACTTGTGGTCAATCCTCAAGAGGCGGGTGGACAAACAAAAACTCACTAATTCTGACAAACTCCAAGAAGTGATTATGAAAGAATGGGTTGCTATCAGTCAGGAATTGGCCCAGAAGTTGATTGAGAGCATGCCCAGTCGGATTGCAGAGGTCCTGAAAAAGAAGGGCCAACACTGCAAATACTGACTCTTTGCATAAATGTCATGTAGTTGTCGATAAAAGCCTTTGAAACGTATGAAGTGCGTGTAATTATATTTCACTACATCACAGAAACAAAGATCTAAAAGCAGTTTAGCAGCAAACTTTGTGAAAACTAATATTTGTGTCATTCTCAAAACTTTTGGACACGACTGTATGTTGAATCAGCTGACGAGGGTGTAAAAGGAGTGCGTTTCTTCTTGATGATAACATCTACTTGTAAGGCCTCATGCACACGACCGAAAAATCGGAAAATTCACCGTTTTGCAGCCGCATCTGTGATCCGTGTTTCCTGTCCGTCAAAAAAATATGACCTGTCCTATTTTTTTGACGGACAACGGTTCACGGACGCATTCAAGTCAATGGGTCCGTGAAAGAACACGGATGCACACAAGATTGGCATCCGCGTCCGTGATCCGTGGCCGTAGGTTACTTTCATACAGACGGATCCGACAGTATATTCTAACACAGAGGCGTTCCCATAGTGATGGGGACGCTTCTAGTTAGAATATACTACGAACTGTGTACATGACTGCCCCCTGCTGCTGTCACGACCGCTATCCCAGCAGCAGTCGTGTCGCACCAGACGGAGGGGAAGGGGGACCCTTATCTACGGATGGGAAATAGAATGGCCACCCCTGACTAACCCTAAGCTGGCACCTGTCTGCCCTGATACCCTAGACGGGGTGTGAACCCGTGCGGCGAGCAGGATGCCTAAACCCTCAGTCGCCCTAACAAGACTGGACTGGGGAAAGGCCGATGGGAGCGCTAGTCACCATCACTCACGTCTAGGAAAACAACAGGGGAAGACAGCAACAAACAAACAACAGCAGAGATAGACTTATCCAGTCACGAGCAGAGAAGGCGATCCCAAACACGACAGTCCACACCGGACAAGAGCTCCACAGCAACACCATCAAACGATCTCCTTCCAAGGTCAGAGTAGCACTGGAAGTAAGGACTATATCTGGCAATGACTGCAAGTGAAACTGAAACTAATATAGTAGCTGGGAGTGGCAGACAGGACTCACCTGAGAAGGATGCCTACAAACTCCCAGTCAGGACAAAAAGGTTCACAAGGCAAAACTCAGATGACATACCCTGAACCACGGAGCAAACTCACAAGCTATCGCGAGTAGCAAGTCGCTGCGACCTTCTCCTCCCAGACCTGTCTGGATCAGTCACAGTCGTGACAGCTGCCTGGCAGCACCCGATCTCTTACAGAGGGCTGTGATCCGCACAATTAACCCCTCAGGTGCTGCACCTGAGGGGTTAATTGTGCATATCATAGCCTCCTATAAGAGATCAGGGGCTGCCAGGCAGCAGGGGGCAGACCCCCCTCCCTTCCCAGTTTGAATATCATTGGTGGCCAGTGTGCGGCCCCCCCGCCCCCCCCTCTATTGTAATATCATTGGTGGCCAGCGTGCGGCCCCCCCTCCCTCTATTGAATTTTATCATTGGTGGCCAGTGTGCGCCCCCCCCGCCCCCCCCTCCTTCCCTTTATTGTAATATCATTGGTTGCCAGCGTGCGGCCCCCCTCCCTCTATTGTAATATCATTGGTGGCCAGTGTGCGCCCCCCCCGGCCCCCCCTCTATTGTATTAATATCATTGGTGGCCAGTGTGCGGCCTCCCCTCTCCCCCCCCCCCCCCCGATCATTGGTGGCAGCGGAGAGTCCCAATTAGTTTAATCGCTGGGGCTCTGATCGGTAACCATGACAACCGGGACGCTACTGCAGGCCTGGTTGCCATGGTTACTTAGCAATATTACAATATTAGAAGCATCATACTTACCTGCTGCGCTGTCTGTGACCGGCCGGGAGCTCCTCCTACTGGTAAGTGACAGATCATTAACAATGCGCCGCACAGACCTGTCACTTACCAGTAGGAGGAGCTCCCGGCCGGTCAAAGACAGTGCAGCAGGTAAGTATGATGCTTCTAATATTGTAATATTGCTAAGTAACCATGGCAACCAGGCCTGCAGTAGCATCCTGGTTGCCATGGTTACCGATCGGAGCCCCAGCTGGTTACCGATCGGAGCCCCAGCTGGGACTCTGATCGGAACTCTCCGCTGCCACCAATGATCAGGCGGGGGGGGGGAGAGGGGAGGCCGCACACTGGCCACCAATGATATTACAATAGAGGGATGGGGGGGCGACGGAGGCCGCACACTGGCCACCAACGATATTACAATAGAGGGAGGGAGGGAAGGCCGGGGGAGGCCGCACACTGGCCACCAATGATATTACAATAGACGGGATGCGGGGGGGGCGCACACTGGCCACCAATGATATTACAATAGAGGGGCGGCCGGGGGGGGGGGCGCACACTGGCCACCAATGATATTCAAACTGGGGAGGGAGGGGGGGTCTGCCCCCTGCTGCCTGGCAGCCCCTGATCTCTTACAGGGGGCTATGATACGCACAATTAACCCCTTCAGGTGCGGCACCTGAAGGGTTAATTGTGCTGATCACAGCCCCCTGTAAAAGATCGGGTGCTGCCAGGCAGCAGGGGGCAGTCATGTACACAGTTCGTAGTATATTCTAACTAGAAGCGTCGCCATCACTATGGGAACGCCTCTGTGTTAGAATATACTGTCGGATCTGAGTTTCACGATGTAACTCAAATCCGATGGTATATTCTAACATAGAGGCGTTCCCATGGTGATGGGGACGCTTCAAGTTAAAATATACCATCGGATAGGAGAAAACTCTGATCCTATGGTATATTAACTCCTGACTTTACATTGAAAGTCAATGGGGGACGGATCCGTTTGAAATTGCACCATATTGTGTCAACGTCAAACGGATCCGTCCCCATTGACTTGCATTGTAATTCAGGATGGATCCGTTTGCCTCCGCACGACCAGGCGGACACCAAAACGACTTTTTTTTCATGTCCGTGGATCCTCCAAAAATCAAGGAAGACCCACGGACGAAAAAACGGTCACGGATCACGGACCAACGGAACCCCGTTTTGCGGACCGTGAAAAAATACGGTCGTGTGCATGAGGCCTAAGGCTGAGTTGATACTTGAGTTATTTGGTCAGCTTTGGCCCCGTGACCGCCCAAATAAGTGAAGTATGCAGTGATTCTAAGAGCAACACCCGTCATGTGCTTGTCATACCGACTCACAGTATTGTTTCACTACCACAGCGTGTTACTGCAAGGCACAGTGTATAAAGGCTCTCTGCAGCCTGGAAATAGACGTTTTTTAACGAATAAATTCAGATCAAAGCTAATTTTTCCGAAACAATCGGCGAACCGGCCAAATTGAATTTTTTAAAAATTCACTCATCTCTAGTGCCAATGATGCATACTTTTTTATTTTTTTTTACCTAACTCCATACAATGTCTCTTGTCTTGTGTTATAAAAAAAACTTTTTTTTCACTTTAGCTTACTAGCAAAAAGGTTCAAGTCCTTCATTCAGTCAAATGCCCCTCAGTTTCTGGTGTAGTTTATAGTAAATTCAGCAGGCTGTTTACCCCTCCCAATAAGCCCTAATCCTTTCTCACCACTTTAGCAAATTGGTGAAAAGAACACCAAGTCACAAATTATGGAGAAAATACACCTTCCATCATAACATGTGAATTTTTGTGGCCTAAAGCCATTCATACAGTAAATCTTCCCCATTGTCTTTGCTTAAGTCTGTGCACTCTTAGAAAATCTGTTGTACCAATTAAGCTCAGTACGCCATGTGACACTGTAACCACTAAGTCTGTTGCCTCCTGAGAGAAACCGATCAGTCTCCTTCTATACCATGTCTTTTCTAAAACCAATATATTTTCAAATAAGCATGATATTGCAATCAAAAACTGGCCAGCATAAAACTCTTCGTAAAGTAATTTAAAAAAAATCTCGTAACAAAGACCAGCATCCTTACAAATAACACTGAATTTATATTTTTTGTTTAGAAAATTTGCCTTAATTATAACAACAACAAATTAGAATAAAAAAAATCACATTAAGATTTCTTATTTAGCATATGTTAGAGCAGCTCATAGAAAAGCAGGCTGAATAAAAAAAAAAACATGGTGCAACTATAGAATACAGAGAAAGTGTACACCTATAAATGAGCTGGTAACATATGAGCTAGGCCTATCCAAGACCAACACAAGGTGAAAACAAAGAAGATGGTCATTCAGGATTCCAATGAGGGGAGGAAGGGGGGTTGGCGCAGCGTAAGGATTTTTCCCTGCCCATAATATTGATTGCATACCCAACAGCTGATAGAAAAGATCAAAGCAATCCAACACAAGCACTAACCACTGTTAAATCATAATATATTTGGTAGACACTATGGGGGTCATTTATCAAATCAGATACTGTACTGTATGTCAGTTTTGTGGGGTAAAAAAAGTTGCAAGTCATGGCAACTATGACATTATCTGCAAGATTTGGTCAATTTTGCTACATTTGGTGTTGCTCGCCACTTTTCAAAGTGGTCTATGTTTAAGAGCTAAAAGTGAGATTCGACCTGGATTACGGCTCATTTGTTACGTGTGACTTTTGCAAAAGTCACAAAAATTTGCAACCTATGCCAGGCAACCCCTTTTATACCTAAAGGTGTAAACCACATTGCAATCACTTGAAATATATTATTGATGTGTGCCATTTCATACATTTGGTGCAAACACACAAAGCAAAACTAGACTTAAAAGTGAAAACTATCTCGAAACCTGCAATTACAGTAGATTCGAGTTGCAATATCAGGCATAGACATGAGTGATGGAGCTAAGAGAGGCACTGCAGGAGGCAGTGGATCCTACTAAATCTTGGAGAGAGATTAATCAAAACGAGAAGTACTGTATGTATCATATAAAAGAATGCAAGAAGGGGCAAAACAGGTGTAATTAAATGCATTTATCATGCTAAACTTCATGGATCCAGACTGGTGGCACAATCTGAAACACCTTTCTTGGATACCAAAAGAGATTGTCCTTTCCTGGGCCTGCCACGTACTACTAACAACATGTGGGCACTAAGTTTAAATACATCTCACCAAAACTAGATTCCACTATTCATTACATATTGATAATGAAGTTGTAGCTGTAGCTTCAGAATGTGAGCAAGACTGTTTGTAATACTTCCTGTTTTTTATTCCACCGTAAGCTCATCATCGCAACAATCAAACATGGTGTCAGAAGTGGTAGAGTGGTTTGTGGCTTGTGTTAACCTAAATTTTTACATTGAAAGGTGTGTAAACAAAAATTCCCATAGTTCTCTAGCTTGTGTGTAATCATGAGTCTAAAACCACCCTTACACAACTTGACAATAGCAGAACCTTTAAATGAATGTTCATCAGCAGCCATATTGTTAAGTTACAGTCAATAGATGGAATTCATCACAGCTGTAGTGCAAGTTATGTAATGAAATTCACGGTCAGAAACAGAGAGAAACTGCATGTAGTGACAGACGCATTTTAAATAAAAGAAAAAATGATCTATTATGAACGTACTCATGACCTATTTCTTTTTGTTTAGTAGACTCTAAAGCCTGCGACTTGGATTCCATCTGTCATCCAAAAACAAATTCTGATAACCTAATAACCTAACCTAATTTTCACGCTTTGAGTACTTCATCAGTAAATGTATGGATTTGTTTGAAAATGTTCTTCCCATGTCCAGAAGAGAGCAGCATATTTTACTTGTAACTGCCAAAATGTAAGGGTGCGGCCACATGGTCAGACTTCTTGATGCAGTTTTGGAAGCCAAAACCAGGAGTGGATCATAAAAGGAGACGGCGTATAAAGAACAGATACAGATACTACTCTTTTTTTTTTTATTATTCACTCCTGCTTTTGGCTTCCAAAACTGCATCAAAAAACCTGTCATGTGGTCATGATTCATTTATGAGAACAAATTTGGTAATTACATATTAAAATAGTATAGGCCCGCTGTGGAAAAAGATTTAGGGATATTCATAGTAAAGTGATGCTGCCAAGGAAGTTAAAATAGATGTATGTAATCGAAACAGTTTTAGCTAGAAGTCACTAGTCCTGCCATACATGGAATATTGTGCGCAGTTTGCAAGACAGACATATCAGACACTGAAAGGGTTAAGAGGAGCGCAATTAAGGGAATTAAATAAACTAGAGTTACTTAGTATGAAACAATACAATGTAATTGGGACTGAATTGCTTTATATACTGTAAATACCGTACATCATAGGCTATGACAGAGATATGCCTAGGCGCTGTTCACATCTTTTTACTGGACAAAGTAGTGCTTTTTTTGAATTTGCTACCAAGGCTCCAACATCAATGTGGATGCAGCCTAAATCCTCATGCTTACACTTTACATGATGTGGTGTTGCGATGGTTAATTTGTTACATTAATTTAGATGCCTTTCCTGAATTACCTATTATTTTATCATAACTCAATTTTATCAGATTGTTTAGAATGAAAATGTTGTTCCAGGGATTTATTCTGATTGTCACATTTCAAATTTCTCTTTAGTTGAGGACTATTGGTAACTGCCTTACAGGGGTTATTCCATGATTAATATAAAAAAATGAAAATCAGATATTATATAGCACATGCCAGTCTCTTTCTAACAAAGCTAGAACCAGACCTGTACCTCACATGGATCCAGAGATCTCCTCATTAATTTCTTCAATTTTTCTGCTAGATTGAATTCAAGCAGGTATATCAGAAAGTGTGGTCTTTCTCAGGAGGCATGTCCTTAGCAGTCACAGGTTCTAACAGACAATAGGATGGGACAGGGCATGTGCATCCACCTCTGTGCATTCGTGTGTACAAGATGGCCGCTGCCTCGTGGTTGGTATGTGAACGACGACCACCCAGTTCACGTTCTAATTGGGGAAAGTGTCTGCGGTTAACCTCAACGTTCTAATAGGGCCAAGAGGTTAACAAGCAGCATACTTCCATCCTGGGTAGCCGGCCGTTCGGTAGTTCTTCAGTAGAAAACAAGGGAAAACATGGGGCCTGTACAGGCAAGGCACCAGCCAAACAAACAGACGAATGGAGGGAGAATACAAGCAATCCATAGACAGACGGTTCTGTCACATATACCAATACATTTTATGGAATGACTCAGTGGCTATACTGATTTTTTTTTATCATAGTTACAAAAATATTTGGATCGAGGTACCAAACCCGAACTATGACCTGAAGTTTGGGCAAACTTGGCGAACTTGAACTTTCACGGGTTCGCTCATCCCTAGCTGTGATAATACAAGAAGTTATTAGGCATTCTGAAAAGGAATACTCTATTTTGTGGCTCCCAAAAAGCTCAATACTCCCATAATATTTTTTTTCAACAGCGAAAAGGAGGATCTCCAGTGAAAATACACCTTCTAGATCTATTATGCCAATTTTACAAAATCTTCACTAAATCTGCTGGTTATCATTAAATGGAAACAATTGGGGTCATTTATCAAACTGGTGTAAAGTAGAACTGGCTTAGTTACCCATATCAACCAATCAAAATCCACCTTTCATTTTTGACAGCTGGAAATTGAAAGGTGGAATCTGATTGGTTGCTATGGGCAACTAAGCCAGTTCTACTTTACATTAATTTGATAAATTACCCCAAATGCTTGTAGTTTGAAATCCACTTTAAAGGGGTTGTCCGAGTTCAGAGATTAACCCAGACATACCCATATTTTCACCCAGACAGCCCCACTAAGATGAGCGCAGGGCAAGGGATTGTTTGTTTATGTTTTTACACTGCTAGGCGGAGGATTCCAACCAGTAGTGTGTTCGGTGACGTCACCAGCTCTAATGGGCTGGCTTTAGCCATTTTACAAGCTAGGGCAGCGCTACAGCCCACCCATTAGTGCCAATGACTAGAGATGAGCAAATTTTTCAAAAATTCGATTCGCCGGTTCGCCAAATTCTTCGGGAAAAATTTGGTTCGATCCGAATACATTCACTGTAAATTACCTTAAAAAATGGCTATTTCCTGGCTGTTGAGAGCATTTATAATGGTGTAGAACACTGTGCCTTGTAGTGACACGCATAGGGAGTCTACTTTGATAGTGAAATAATACTGTGAGTCCATATGACATGCAGATGACAGGCGTTGCTCTTAGAATCACAGCATACTTCACTTATTCGGGCGGTCACGGGGCCAAAACTGACCAAATAACTCAAGTATCAACTCAACCTTACAGGTAGATGTTAGCGTTAAGAAGTAGCGCGGAGGGTGGGAACAGCATGAGAAGTCCACAGAGTGGACCTCTGACATAGTGGTGAGGTGAAAGCAGCATGAGGAGACCACAGAGTGGCCCAATGACAGGGTCTGGAGGTGGCGGCAGCATCATTAGGCCACAGAGTGGCAAGGTGACATACTGTGGAGGTGGGTGGCAATTCTAGTACCAGTACCCGATGGTGGGTGAAAGAAGGAGCACTTGGCATCAGATGTGTGGCCTCAGGCTAGTAACAGCTTTAGAATAGTAGCTGAGGCAGGTAGCCAGAAGAAACCGGTCTCTTTTGTCAAATTGTTGGCATGGCACCATGGATGATGCATCCGGCATTGGTGTGTGGAAATCCTGGCTGATCCACGCCTGATTCATCTTGATGCAGTGTCCCACTATGTGCTATATGTGGGCACTTTAAACTCTTGCTAAATGTCATATTAAATGTATTGTGGTATCATGCTGTAAATACCTTTAACAGGCTGGCAGTGTAATTTACCTTTATTCGCCCATAGGTGGTGCTTGCACCATTTATATATATATATATATATATATATATATATATATATATATATATACACTCACCTAAAGAATTATTAGGAACACCTGTTTTATTTCTCATTAATGCAATTATCTAGTCAACCAATCACATGGCAGTTGCTTCAATGCATTTAGGGGGGTGGTCCTGGTCAAGACAATCTCCTGAACTTCAAACTGAATGTCAGAATGGGAAAGAGAGGTGATTTAAGCAATTTTGAGTGTGGCATGGTTGTTGGTGCCAGACGGGCCGGTCTGAGTATTTCACAATCTGCTCAGTTACTGGGATTTTCACGCACAACCATTTCTAGGGTTTACAAAGAATGGTGTGAAAAGGGAAAAACATCCAGTATGCGGCAGTCCTGTGGGCAAAAATGCCTTGTGAATGCTAGAGGTCAGAGGAGAATGGGCCGACTGATTCAAGCTGATAGAAGAGCAACGTTGACTGAAATAACCACTCGTTACAACCGAGGTATGCAGCAAAGCATTTGTGAAGCCACAACACGCACAACCTTGAGGCGGATGGGCTACAACAGCAAAAGACCCCACCGTGTACCACTCATCTCCACTACAAATAGGAAAAAGAGGCTACAATTTGCACGAGCTCACCAAAATTGGACTGTTGAAGACTGGAAAAATGTTGCCTGGTCTGATGAGTCTCGATTTCTGTTGAGACATTCAAATGGTAGAGTCCAAATTTGGCGTAAACAGAATGAGAACATGTATTCATCCTCTGATGGCTACTTCCAGCAGGATAATGCACCATGTCACAAAGCTCGAATCATTTCAAATTGGTTTCTTGAACATGACAATGAGTTCACTGTACTAAAATGGCCCCCACAGTCACCAGATCTCAACCCAATAGAGCATCTTTGGGATGTGGTGGAACGGGAGCTTCGTGCCCTGGATGTGCATCCCTCAAATCTCCATCAACTGCAAGATGCTATCCTATCAATATGGGCCAACATTTTTAAAGAATGCTATCAGCACCTTGTTGAATCAATGCCATGTAGAATTAAGGCAGTTCTGAAGGCAAAAGGGGGTCCAACAGCGTATTAGTATGGTGTTCCTAATAATTCTTTAGGTGAGTGTATAACTGCAGGGATCTCAAGTCTCCCGGAGGTTCAGGGAGTCTCCCGCTATTAGATAGCGGCTCCCTGACACCCGCATGTGAGACAATATATCCCGGAAAGGTTTATCTCAGTCAGATAGCAGAGCAGAGAGATAAGAGAAGTGACAGGACAGAGTTTAGATTACAGGTTGAATTAACCCTTTAGTGTCAAATTGGCTTCTCAAGGAGATATATATGTTAAAGGCTTCCCTTCTTCTGTCTCATTCAGAAGTATTGAGAGAGATGTATTTTTTTTAAATACATTTACACATTTAACCCTCCATTTTAATTTTATTATTTACCCCAGTGTTAAATTCACCCCCCCGGATGCTTTAATCATATAAATAAATATGATATTTTGGGGCAGGGTAATGAGGCCAGTCCTCCACATCATAGAGCAAAGTGTGCAGATACTGCATATGTTTGGAAAATGTAATAAAAAGTTCGTGAAAAAAAAAGAAAAAGAAAACCTCCCTGAAATGAGAAGTGCACCTCCCTGAAATGAGTTTTTGCAGGTTGGGATGTCTGTAACTGCAGCACTGAATGCTGAATATATCTTTATTTTTCTACTGAAATACGGCACTCAAGGCTTTACCACATATAACTGCAACAGTGAACGCTAAATATATTAATATTTTTCTACTGATATATGTCAATAAAGGTTTTTCAAGATATAAGTGCAGCAGCGAATGGCGAATGTATATTTCTTTTTCTGCTGATATACGTCAATAAAGGTTTTTCTACGTGTAAGTGCACCAGCGAATGGCGAATGTATATTTCTTTTTCTACAGCAATATGACAGTAAAGGCTTTACCAGATATAACTGTAACAGTGAAGTGAGAATATATTTTTTCTTGTAGTACTGAAATACGCTCCTATACGCTTTCACCAGAAATAACTGCAGAAGTGACCTGAGAATATATTTTTCTTGTTGGACTGAAATTGGCCACTATACGCTTTGACCAGAAAAAAAATGAAAGAGTGAAGTGTGTATATATATTTCTTGCAGTACTGAAATATGCTCCGCTTTTAACAGAAATAACTGCAACAGTGCAGTGCGTATATATTTTTCTTTTTTTACTGAAATTCGACCCTATACGCTTTCATCAGAAATAACTGCAGAAGTGACCTAAGAATATGTATTTCTTGTTGGACTGAAATAGGCCACTATAAGCTTTGACCAGAAAAAAAATAAAGAGTGAAGTGCGTATATATTTTTCTTGTCGTACGGAAATACTACCCTATACGCTTTCACCTGAAATAACTGCAACAGTGCAGTATGTATTTATATATTTCTTGTTGTACTGAAATACGCCCCTATACCCTTTAACCAGAAATAACTGCAACAGTGCAGTGTGTATATATTTATCTTTTTTTACTGAAATACGCCCCTATACACTTTCACCGGAAATAACTGCAACAGTGCAGTGCGTATATATTTTTCTTTGTTACTGAAATATGCCTCTATATGCTTTCACCAGAAATTACTGACTATAGAAGTGAAATGCATATATATTTTTCTTGTAGTACTGAATAAGATACTAAGATATAAGCTTTTCAACATAACACTTGCAGCCTGATAACAAAAAACTGGAATGACAGAGCTGTCTAATGACTATTTGGATCCCCAAATAATCATTCCCTGCACTTGTAAATCACTTTCCTATCAATGTCCCTAGCGCCTTCTGTCATCTCTCCCTGCACTAAGATGCTTTGAAATGGTTCCTCCCTATCCTTTCCCTGCACTTATAAATCATTTTTTCTGTCTTTTTTATTTCACAATGAGGTTTTTCCAATTGCTGACCCTAGCGCCTTAACACGTCTGTCCCTGCACTCGGAACGCTGGAAAATGGCAGAATCTAAAATGGCTGCAGTATTTATAGGGCTGTGACATCAGTTGCTGACTGGCTGCTGATTGGCTGCATGCAGACATGTCAATCTGGGTGATCCAGCCTTCCCAGAGTCCATGCCCCATGTCCTCAGTCCTCACACATGTAGCTGCCATTTTAGGAAAATTGCGATTCATTGCCACGAAGCGCGAGGAAATTCACATTCGTTGCGAATCAATTTTTTTCCTGAAATTCTAAACAAATTCCACTTCATCAGCTTCGATTTGCTTATCTCTACCGGTGACGTCACCGGGCTCATTGCTGGGCGGAAGCCTCCACCTGGCAGCCCTAAGAAGAGCCTGGCACGTCTCTGGATCTCCTGAAAATGCCTTTGCCCTGTGTGATTTAGCGCAGAGCAAAGGAGAGCATCGCAGCATGAAATGCTGCGATGCTCATCTTGGTGGGGCTGCCTGGGTGAAAATATGGGTATTTTGATGGATGTGCACATTTTATATGATTGTTGTTTTATGGATCTTGTGAATAGAATAAATCCTTGTATTTATACATACTTCACTATGTCGGGCTATTTATTCTGTTCTCTAGGAGATTAGAGCATCGACTTTTGTGATAATCCACCCCGTATACTAAGGAATAACATCGCAAAGACACACCTTTTTTTACTCCTTTTTCACAGACACTTTTCTTTCAAACACCTTTGATTTCCATTTTATAACACAGGAATTAAGGGAAGACAGATAACTGCATCGAGGTTATATACGTATCTGTAAATACTAGTCAAGTGCACTGGTAGGATCACTATACAGTCATGCACTTATACGATCACAGAATAACATATGAAAATGCAGCAACAATGTGTAACTGTAGGGACATGCAGAATATAAACCAATTGATGCATAAGTATTCAAGCATAAATAATAAAATTATTAGCACTAAAAGCGTATTTGCTTGAGTTTTCATTATGAAATCCTTAAAGGGGTTGAACCCGGACATACTGTACCCTAATTTTCAACCAAACAAAGAGAGAAAACCAAACAAAGAGAGAAAATCGCGCTGCTCAGAATAGGTATAAACCTATTCTGAGCAGCGCAATTTTCTCTCTTTGTTTGGTTCAAAATTAGGGTACAGTATGTCCGGGTTCAACCCCTTTAAGGATTTCATAATGAAAACTCAAGCAAATACGCTTTTAGTGCTAATAATTTTATTATTTATGCTTGAATACTTATGCATCAATTGGTTTATATTCTGCATGTCCCTACAGTTACACATTGTTGCTGCATTTTCATATGTTATTCTGTGATCGTATAAGTGCATGACTGTATAGTGATCCTACCAGTGCACATTGGCACTTGACTAGTATTTACAGATACGTATATAACCTCGATGCAGTTATCTGTCTTCCCTTAATTCCTGTGTTATAAAATGGAAATCAAAGGTGTTTGAAAGAAAAGTGTCTGTGAGCACATGCCATTATATGTATTCCTGGCCATTGGCCAGAAGCAGAAAGAAGCGGCATATGGCAGCATATAAATCAGAATTCCTAGTGTCTTTGTGTTATTGTTTTAGGGGTTCTGACGTTAGGAATACACTTAATACCCTATAAAAAAAGGTGCATTAAGCTGGTTTATCTTTATTTAAGAATTTAGTACATTTACAATATAGAATCTTCACTTACAGTACCTTTTTTAGTATCCTTTGCATCAGTTTTCCTCTATATCAACATCATGCAAATTGATGTCAGTGTTCATCAACCAGAACAGTTCAGTTATAAATTAAAGCGAAACACTGCAAAAAAAACTGTAAGTGTAAAACCCTTCTTTATCTTGATGTTGGAAGCCATTTGTCTACTGTGCTATTATACTGTACATTGGTCTTGAGAATAGGATTATTAACCCTTAACAGCTCACATGACATAACTGTACATCATGATGCACATAAGTATAGAGCTTGCTCACGTGCTGAGCCCGCTCCAACCGAGGTAGATGCCAAGTGTATAATACAGAAGGAACCCCGTCGCAATCACTCATTTCACCCCTCAGATTTCACAACCAATAGTGATTGCGGCGTCTGTGAAGTTAAACAAAGGTAGGGGGCTCCTTCTGCCTTTGGATCGGAGCGTCCGCTGCAAAATTGTGGGGCTCCAATTGGGTACCATGACAGCCTGGGGCCTTGGGAAAGTTTCCAGGGCTGTCATGGCTAATTGCCTGAATATCCATGCACAAGGCATGGCTTCTCAGGCAGACAGTGAAAATCCCATAGACTGCAATAGTATTCTATTAAGGTCAATAGGACAAGCTATCAGAACATTGCATATCCAAGACTAAAAATGAACGTGAAAAAAGTGCAAAAAACACACAAAAATATTAAAAATTCAAACCACTCCCTTTTACAATTTAACATATGAAAATAAATATTAAAAAAATCAAACATAACAGATATTGCCACAAGCGAAAATGTCTGATCTATAAAAATATCTTTATATCACAGTGTACAGAAAAAAAAACAAAAAAACGCACAAGTCACAAATTTTTGGTCACCTTGCCCCCCCCCCCCAAGATTGAATAATGTCGTCAAAAAGTTGTATGGACCCCAAAATGGTACCAGTTTGCCTCATAAAAGACAAATCTTCATTCAGCCCTGATGATAGAAATATTAAAAAAAGTTATGGCAGTCAGAATATGGTGATGCAAAAAAAAGTTTTTATTGTTTCAAAGTAAAACATAAAAGCTAGATATTTGGTGTTGGTGTAACCATACTGACCCACAGAATAAGGTCATTAAGACAAAATTCAAAAAACCCTGACGGAATTGTAATTTTTTTCCAGTTTCACTGCGCAATTATTATTTTTTCCATTTTCCAATACAAGCTATGGTAAAATAAACAGTGCCATTAAAAAGTTCAACTCGCCCTGTAAAAAACAAGCCTGTATACCGCTATGTGAACAGAAAATGAAAATAAGTATGGCTCATGGAAGGCAGGGAATGAAAAACAAAAATGAAAAATAGGCCATGTCCCAAAAGGGTTAAATATCTTATTTCAACTATAGGATTGAAAACTGCTGCAATTCTTTTTCTTAGCTGTCTCATTGCATGCATCCAGCTTAGTCACCTTACTGGAACAAAAATTTGGCATAGAAAAACCTTCAGGATTTTCTATAGAGACACATCAAAGAACATCTCTATGACAAGGTTTAAAGACGACAAGTTATGAGGCGTCTTACACCTCTGTGGTTTTGGATGCATTTATGGTTCTACTAACACAAGTTTACAATTCACCACTGCTGCACTTACATTCATGGTTGCACTTACTTCTTCTAATGTGCATCAGCTTTACATTATACAGTAAGTAATGCATTTATTTGAATGCAAATTCAACTGAGCATGCATGTGCTCTTATTGAGGAGAGGGGAGTAGTCCACTGATAGATATATCGCAATGGCTCATTTCCCCTTGGGCAGGCAATATGAATTCCTGATCCTTCTTTCCTCTATTGTCTTGTTGTTATGCCCCTATATATACTAGACGGTCAGCCATTCCGACTAATTTTACCAGGTTTAGCTGTCAATAATCTTTATTTTCAAACATCTTTTTATTGTTTTTCACATGTTAATAAAATAGACAGTTGGTACAAGGATAGGTTCACAAAATAAACATCAGCATAAACTTAAAACATTAACGTGCCACTCTATCAGACCGCTCCCACCAAAGCCTAAGTTGGAGACATAAAAAGGGGCGATCCGACAGATAGTCAAGTTTACACATTGTATTGTTGAGAGTAGGCAATGTCTACTGACTAGTGATGAGCGAGCATGCTCAGCCGAACTGCTGTCCGGCTCGAGCATCGCTATGCTCGGCAGATCCGAGTGCTCAGCTGAATATTCGGGTGCTCAAATACAATTTAATACAAAGGAAGTCAAGAGAAAAGGGTGTCTGGTTCATTAAAAAAGGATTGAAATTGATTGAAAACCCATAAAAATGGTTTTGAAACAGCATTAAGGGGATAGCTGAATGTGTCTTAGACTCCTATTATGTACGGCATACACTAGACATCCACACAAAGGCTATATGCCAAAAAACAGGTATGTACAAGCCATCCATCTATCCATGAGAGAGATAACAGCCAGCATTCCTTACAATGGCAGCCTTGTGCACTATGAGATATTCCAAACCAGCTCTCATCTGACTAAGAACCAGTAAACCTCAAAGTTATTTTGCATCTGTTGGATGGCTTGGGTGGACCTGCACACCTAGATCAATATCATTAGAGCGAAAAAAGTTTTCAGATTTTCCTATCATAATATTAAATAACCTTTCTATACAGTTTTGAATTGTAAAAACTAATTTGTATAAACATGGGCATATAGGAAAGACATGCAAATGAGCAGAATCTCTCATGAACAGCGTCCTCTATTAGTTGCATAGTGTTATGACAAGACTACTCACAACAGCGAATAGTCTTGTCATAACACTATGCAACTAATAGAGGGTGCTGTTCATGAATCATGACTCATCAACAGCGCCCTCTATTAGTTGCATAGTGTTATGACAAGACTATTCGCTCACAACAGCGACTAGTCTTTTCATAACATTATGCAAATAATAGAGGGCGCTGTTCATGAGTCATGAATCATGACTCCTGAACAGCGCCCTCTATTAGTTGCATAGTGTTATGACAAGACTATTCGCTGAGATCATATTCGCTATATTGCTCTATATTCGTTTTTTAGAATATTCGTAATATTCTAAAAAACAAATATATAGCAATATAGTGAATATAATGTAATAATTATGTAAGTCAGTGATAATATCTGAAAAGCTGGGTAATAACTCAGTGTAGATTGCAAGCTATTACCCAGCTTTCTCAGTGTCAGATTTTATCACTGAGTTATTACCCAGCTTTCCCAGTGTCAGATATCATCCTAGTGTAGATCGCGAATATTCTAAATGCAAATTTTCCATGCAAAAGGCTACACTAATAAGCTTTTCATAAGACTCAGTCTAATATTCTTGTCAGAAGACTATAAAACCAATAGATGGCGCTATTGAGTTATGAACAGCGCCCTCTATTGGTTTCATAGTCTTCTGACAAGAATATTACTCTTGTCATAAGACTGTGAAATTAATAGAGGGTGCTGTTCATAACTCAATAGTGCCATTTCTTGGTTTTTATAGTCTTATGACAGCTGAAAAACAAGGCAGATTCTGCTCACTTGCATGTCTTTCCCATATGCCCATTTTTATGCAAATTAGTTTTTACGTGACAAAAACTGCATAGAAAGGTTATTGAATATTATGTTAGGACAATCAGAAAACTTTTTGTCACCCTAATGATATTGATCTAGGTGTGCAGGTCCACCCAAGCCATCCAACAGATGCAAAATAACTTTGAGGTTTACTGGTTCTCAGTCAGATGAGAGCTGGTTTGGAATATCTCATAGCACACAAGGCTGCCATTGTGAGGTATGCTGACTAAGCCTGTCATCTGTCTCATGGATAGATTGATGGCTTGCACATACCTGGCTTTTGGCATATAGCCTTTGTGTGGTTGTCTATTGTATGTCGCAAATAATAGAAGTCTAAGACCCATCCAGCTATCCTCTTAATGCTGTTTCCAAACCATTTTGATGGGGTTTCCATCAATTTCTAACCTTTTTTTTATGAACCAGACACCCTCTTTTCTTCCGAGCAGGGGGTGCCTGGTTGTCTCCCATTGACTTCCATTATACTCGGGTGCTCGGCCGAGCACACGAATATAGCAATGAGTTTGGGCCGAACACCCGAATACTTTGGTGCTCGATCATCAATACTACTGACGTAAACCTATTGGTTGAAGCAAAACACTAAAAAGTATGGGGGAGGGGGTATGGGTTATGGGAAGTAGGGCAGATAATAGCGTGTGCTCAAAATTCTCTGGGGGCGGATGTAGTAGGGTTGGCTTCTGTGAATTTATTGAGAAAAGGTCTGGTTTTCCATAAGGATATTCAGTCAGCCCAGATCTGTAGGAAACTGGAATGTGATCTGGATTCCCAGGCTGATAGCTCATCCATATGATAGATATGGTGCACCTTGTGTAGCCACTGTGTTAGTGTGGGAGAAGTTGGTTGGTTCCAGTGCTATGGGATTAGAGATTTTGCAGCAGCGGTTTGATAGTGGAGGAGTCTCCGTTTTGTATGGGGTATGCCTTGTAATCTAACATTTAATAATACTGAGATAGGGGACGGGGTTTGTTCAGGGAGCATATTTGTCTGATTGATTCCAGTGTCTCAGTCCAGAAGGTCTGTAGCACCGGGCATAACCACCACATATGGAGGTAGGTGCCTTGGGATTGGGTGCATTTCTGGCACGTGTCTGACCTGAGACAGTTCATTTGTTTGAGACAGACTGGAGTGAGATACCACCTTGTAATCAGTTTAAATGCATTCTCCTGAAGATGTGTGCAACGAGAGATACTATGGGAGAGGTGGTACAGTTGTTTTATATCTGACTTCGTCCATGATATGTCAAAGTCCTTACTCCAATCAGCTATATGGCCTCTGTTGTGAGGGTGTTTTAACTCTTGGAGGATGTTGTATACCTGAGACAACAGATTTCTCGGGGGGAGCTTGGTTGCCATCAGTTTTTCAAAACTCTCCTGGGATCAGAGTTCTTGTTGTTGGAGGATAACAATGATCTGATATGGGTTTTTTGTAGGGAGTGTAATGGTGTGGAGGCCAGTAGATCGTAATTCTCCCTTGCATCTAGATAGGAGGAGACTGGGATATGTTTCAGGTCTACCACCTTCAGGGGTGTGTTCGCATATCTGCAGAGGTATAATTTGGGGAGATCTGCTACTGACATAAGTGAGGAGGGGGCGGGACTGAGTCTTTCTTTAAGTGGGTTCCAGATCCTAAGTGTGGACTTGGTAACCACATTCTGCATACTTTGGTTATATTGTAGATTATCCCTGCATCAGATAAGGGGGGACAGCAGGATGTTTGTTAGATGTTCTTCTAGGGGTATCCATAATTTACTACCATCCGCTCTTGCCCAATGTATCAGTCTAGGAGGCCCATACTGCACCATGTTTTATGCTGGGTTAGAAGGGCATGGCTGAGGGGCGGTCTTTTATCTTGCCAATAGGTACTTGTTTGTCAGTTTCCTTCAGTACCTATCGAGATAAACTCTCCTCTCCTCTAATCGTTGCTTTATGTTCTTACCATACTAATGGGGTGGAGACGTTAGTGTTCATATTGTGTTGGAAGTAGAGGTCTAAGGATTTCAGTGTTCTGGGTTGGACAGAGGATATGGATAAAAGGGTCTCATTAAGACGCAATGGTGATCTGAAGGGGGTTTGGTCTGATAACACTAAAACAAGTTCTACTGGGAAATAGTCTGAATGGATGCTAGAACCTATGCTGATTGATTGGATTTTTCAGAGAGACGACTGTTGGAGGAATAAGTAGTCAATCCTGTGGTAAGAATTGTGTGGGGTGGAATGAAGAGTGTAGTTTTTGTCGGATGGGAGCATAAAGCGCCAAGCGTCTTTGATAGATAGGAGTTGTAAGGATTTTTTTAATGTGCCCGAGTGTATTAGGCTACTTTCACACCTGCGTTAGGTGCGGATCCGTCTAGTATCTGCACAGACGGATCCGCACCTATAAATGCAAACAATGGTATCCGTTCAGAACGGATCCGTCTGCATTCTATGTAAAAAAAAGTCTAAGTCTAATTGTTAGTCAGACGGATCCGTCCTGACTTTACATTGAAAGTCAATGGGGGACGGATCCGTTTGCAATTGCACCATATTGTGTCAACATCAAACGGATCCGTCACCATTGACTTACATTGGAGTCAGGACAGATCCATTTGACTCCGCATGGCCAGGCGCAGCGTTTTGGTGTCCGCCTCCAGAGCGGAATGTAGGCGGAACGGAGCCAAACTGATGCATTCTGAACAGATCCGCATCCATTCAGAATGCATTGGGGGTAAACTTATCCATTTGGGGCCGCTTGTGAGAGCCTTGAAACGGATCTCACAGGCGGACACCGAAACGCTGGTGTGAAAGTAGCCTTGTATGAGAGGGAGGATCTCCCGGAGGAGGTGTCTAATAGAGGGTACAGTGCCACATTGAAGTCGCTTCCGACTACAGTGAGGTCCATAAATATTGGGACATCGACACAATTCTAACATTTTTGGCTCTATACACCACCACAATGGATTTGAAATGAAACAAACAAGATGTGCTTTAACTGTCAGCTTTAATTTGAGGGCATTTACATCCAAATCAGGTGAACGGTGTAGGAATTACAACAGTTTGCACATGTGCCTCCGACTTGTTAAGGGACCAAAAGTAATGGGACAATTAACTTCTCAGCTGTTCCATGTCCAGGTGTGTGTTATTCCCTCATTATCCCAATTACAATGAGCAGATAAAAGGTCCAGAGTTCATTTCAAGTGTGCTATTTGCATTTGGAATCTGTTGCTGTCAACTCTGAAGATAAGATCCAAAGAGCTGTCACTATCAGTGAAGCAAGCCATCATTAGGCAAAAAAACAACAAAAAAAAACATCAGAGAAATAGCAAAAACATTAGACTGGCCAAAACAACTGTTTGGAACATTCTTAAAATGAAGGAACTCGCCGATGAGCTCAGCAACACCAAAAGACCCGGAAGACCAAGGAAAACAACTGTGGTGGATGACCGAAGAATTCTTTCCCTGGCGAAGAACACAGTTCTGGAACAACATCTATGGACAGATGAGACCAAGATCGACTTGTGCCAAAGTGATGGGAAGAGAAGAGTATGGAGAAAGAAAGGAACTGCTCATGATCCTAAGCATACCACCTCATCAGTGAAGCATGGTGGTGGTAGTGTCATGGCGTGGGCATGTATGGCTGCCAATGGAACTGGTTCTCTTATATTTATTGATGATGTGACTGCTGACAAAAGCAGCAGGATGAATTCTGAAGTGTTTTGGGCAATATTATCTGCTCATATTCAGCCAAATGTTTCAGAACACATTGGACGACGATTCACAGTGCAGATGGACAATGACCCAAAGCATACTGCAAAAGCAACCAAACAGTTTTTTAAGGGAAAGAAATGGAATGTTATGCAATGGCCAAGTCAATCATCTTATCTGAATCCGATTGAGCATACATTTCACTTGCTGAAGACAAAACTGAAGGGAAAAAGCAGGTACTGAAGACAGTTGCAGTAGAGGCCTGGCAGAGCATCACCAGGGATGAAACCAGTGGCGTCTCTAGCTTTCAAATTTTGGGGGGGAACACTGGGGGCCAGGACAAAAGTAGGGGGGGCAGCTATAACAACAATGCATTTACACAAGTATGCTTAGAAATGCTGCAATACTTTACCCAATACCTAAAACCGCAACAGGGAAGAAAAGTCCTGCTGTCTGTGGTTTAAAAAAAAATTAAATAAATCACTCAGATTTCAACATGTCCTAGTTGCCTGTGGATGACACTTTTATAGGGAGGGGGATCTGTGGATGACACTGCTATGGGGGGGATCTGTGGATGACACTGTTATAGGGAGGGGGATCTGTGGATGATACATACCGTATATAGCATCTTATGCTATATGTGTCATCCACAGATCCACCCCATGACAGTGTCATCCCCATTTCCCCCTCCATAACAGTGTCATCAACAGATCCCCCTCCCTATAACAGTGTCATCCACAGATCCCCCTCCCTATAACAGTGTCATCCACAGATCCCCCTCCCTATAACAGTGTCATCCACAGATCCCCCTCCCTTTAACAGTGTCATCCACAGATCCCCCTCCCTATAACAGTGTCATCCACAGATCCCGCTCCCTATAACAGTGTCATCCACAGATTCCGCTCCCTATAACAGTGTCATCCACAGATCCCCCTCCCCGCCTCTCACAGGAGTGTACATTTGACATTTCTAAGGCTACTTTCACACCTGCGTTTAGGTGCGGATCTGTTTGGTATCTGCACAGACGGATCCGCACCTATAATGCAAACGCTTGTATCCGTTCAGAACAGATCTGTTTGCATTACCATTTTTTTTTTTTTGTTCATGATAATGCAAACGGATCCGTTTTGACTTACATTGAAAGTCAATGGGAGGCGGATCCGTTTTCAATTGCACCATATTGTGTCAGTAAAAACTGATCCGTACCCATTGACTTACATTGTAAGTCAGGACGGATCAGTTTGGCTCAGTTTCGTCAGACGGACATCAAAACGCTGCAAGCAGCGTTTTGGTGTCCGCCTCCAGAGAGGAATGGAGGCTGGACGGAGGCAAACTGATGCATTCTGAATGGATCCTTATCCATTCAGAATGCATTGGGGCTGAACTGATCCGTTTTGGGCCGCTTGTGAGAGCCTTGAAACGGATCTCACAAGTGGACCCAGAAACGGCAGTGTGAAAGTAGCCTAAACTGTAATCCATATCCTGCAGTAACTTTAACCTTAAATCAGGATTCAGCGGCCGCTCATCTCTGCTAGTACCTTAACCTTACACCACTCGGCTAGCTTCGGTAACAGGGCCAGGCTACAGCCTACAGGCACTGCCTGTTAGTTGCTACCGAGCTAGTGCTGATTTCTGCAGGTCAGAGGATACGGATTACAGTTTAGAAGAAATGTACACTCCTGTGAGCGGTCTAGTGGCAGATACAGAGCCTGGTCTCGGGAGGGGCACTTCCAGATTATTTTCTGTCCGCCGCCACAGAACAAGGGTGCTTATAGAACAGACTCCACAGTGTAGAGGTTTACTGTATATTGTGGGGCACAGTGTAGAGGTATACTGTATATTGTGGGGCACAGTGTAGAGGTATACTGTATATTGTGGGGCACAGTGTAGAGGTATACTGTACATTGTGTGGTACAGTGTAGAGGTATACTGTACATTGTGTGGCACAGTATAGAGATATACTGTATATTGTGTGGCACAGTGTATGCTATATGTGTATAACATAAACATATTTCACATGAAAATTTACAATTACTTGGCTTGACCCTTGGGGATCTCGGACACCACTTCAACACTTGGCCGGGGGGCTCGGCTGAGCTGATGTTGTGTTTTATCCTAATGAGAAAGATTTCATAATAAGGATTTGGAGAAGGGGCAGAGGGATAGCAGAGCAGGGAGAGGCTGGTGCTGCTACTAGGGGGTCATACCATGGGGGAGTAATAAACTCCACCATAATAGCCCCCCCCCAGTAGAAATAATTCTCCTTATAATGTGACAATGCAAAAAATCCCCACTTGTAATGCCCCCAGTTGAGCTAATGTTCCCATAATGTGCCAGTATAAAATACCCCTATATAGTGCCCCCAGTAAATACCCCCATAGTGCTCCTCTCCCCCCTTCCTCCTAGTGCCCCCCATAATGTACCAGTATAAAATGCCCCATATATCGTGCCCCAGTAGATGCCCTCAGTGTCCCCCATAATTTGCAAGTATAAAATTCCCCTTCTTAGTGCCCCCAGTAGATGACTCCATAGTACTCCTCTCCCCCTTCCCCATAGTACCCACCATAATGTGTCCCAGTATAAAATGCTACTGTACAGAGCCCCCCATATAAAATACCCCTTCTTTGTGGCCTCAATAGATGCCCCTATAGTGCCCACCAATAATGTGCCAGTAATAAGTGCGCATAATAACGTGCCAGTAAGAGCCCGCCATCATGTGCCAGTAACAAGAGCCCCCCAATCATGGGCCAGTAACAAGAGCCCCCCATCATGTGCCAGTAACAAGAGCCCCCCATCATGTGCCAGTAACAAGAGCCCCCCATCATGTGCCAGTAATAAGCCCCCCCCCCATCATGGGCAAGTAACAAGAGCCCCCCATCATGTGCCAGTAACAAGAGCCCCCCATCATGTGCCAGTAATAAGCACCCCGATCATGTGCCAGTAATAAGTCCCCCCAATCTTGTTCCCAGTAATAAGCCCCCATCATGTGACAGTAATTAGCCCCCCATCATGTGCCAGTAATAATCCCCCCATCATGTGACAGTAATAAGCCCCCATCATGTGCCAGTAATAAGCCCCCCATCATGTGCCAGTAATAAGCCCACCATCATGTGCCACTAATAAACCGCCCATCATGTGCCAGTAATAAACCGCCCATCATGTGCCAGTAATAGGCCCCCCCATCATGTGCCAGTAATAAGCCCCCCCATCATGTGCCAGTAATAAGCCCCCATCATGTGCCAGTAATAAGCCCCCCATCATGTGCCAGTAATAAGCCCCCCCAATGTGCCAGTAACAAGAGCCCCCCTAATGTGCCTGCAAAACTATTGTAAAAAAAACCAAAAAAACACTTATACTTACCTCCATCTCAGCGATGCGATGCAGGCCTCTTCCGGCCTGTGTCCCGTGCTGTATGGCTCAGGCGACGCCTCTCCCTCCCCTGCCACAGCACAGGCAGATGACTATGGAGATGAGAGCAATGGAAACGCTCATCTCCCTGTTGTGCCCAGCTGCAGCCACTTAGTTGGGGGGGCACAGCGTGATGTAGGGGGGGCCGTGGCCCCCCCCTGGCGACGCCACTGGATGAAACACAGCGTCTGGTGATGTCTATGCGTTCCAGACTTCAGGCTGTAATTGACTGCAAAGTATTTGCAACCAAGTATTAAAAAGTGAAAGTTTGATTTAGGATTATTATTATGTCCGATTACTTTGGTCCCTTAACAAGTGGGAGGCACATATGTTAACTGTTGTAATTCCTACACTGTTCACCTGATTTTGATGTAAATAACCTCAAATTAAAGCTGACAGTCTGCAGTTAAAGCACATCTTGTTAGTTTCATTTCAAATCCATTGTGGTGGTGTATAGAGCCAAAAATGGCAGAATTGTGTCGGCGTCCCAATATTTATGGACCTGACTGTATTAACTCTCCTTTTCTAAAACTATCTAGTAGTGTCATTGTAGAACGGACCCAAGGTGACTAATGGATATTAGGTAGAGTTGAGCAAACACCTGGATGTTCGGGTTCGAGAAGTTCGGCCGAACTTCACGGAAATGTTCGGGTTCGGGATCCGAACCCGAACCGAACTTCGTCCCGAACCCGAACCCCATTGAAGTCAATGGGGACCCGAACTTTTGGGCACTAAAAAGGCTGTAAAACAGCCCAGGAAAGAGCTAGAGGGCTGCAAAAGGCAGCAACATGTAGGTAAATCCCCTGCAAACAAATGTGGATAGGGAAATGAATTAAAATAAAAATAAAAAAAATAAAAATGACCCAATATCAATTGGACAGAGGTCCCATAGCAGAGAATCTGGCTTCACGTCAGCAGAGAATCAGTCTCTTCATGCCATAGCAAAGAATCTGGCTTCATGTCAGCACAGAATCAGTCTCTTCATGCCATAGCAGAGAATCTGGCTTCATGTCAGCACAGAATCAGTCTTCATGTCATAGCAGAGAATCAGGCTTCACGTCACCCACCACTGGAACAGGCCACTGTCACACATTTAGGCCCAGGCACCCAGGCAGAGGAGAGAGGTCCCGTAACAGAGAATCTGGCCTTATGTCAGCACAGAATCAGTCTTCATGTCATAGCAGAGAATCACGCTTCACGTCACCCACCACTGGAACAGGCCACTGTCACACATTTAGGCCCAGGCACCCAGGCAGAGGAGAGAGGTCCCGTAACAGAGAATCTGGCCTTATGTCAGCGCAGAATCAGTCTTCATGTCATAGCAGAGAATCAGGCTTCACGTCTCCCACCACTGGAACAGGCCACTGTCACACATTTAGGCCCATGCACCCAGGCAGAGGAGAGAGGTCCCGTAACAGAGAATCTGGCCTTATGTCAGCACAGAATCTGTCTTCCTGTCATAGCAGAGAATCAGGCATCACGTCAACCACCACTGGAACAGGCCACTGTCACACATTTAGGCCCAGGCACCCAGGCAGAGGAGAGAGGTCCCGTAACAGAGAATCTGGCCTTATGTCAGCGCAGAATCAGTCTTCATGTCATAGCAGAGAATCAGGCTTCACGTCACCCACCACTGGAACAGGCCACTGTCACACATTTAGGCCCAGGCACCCAGGCAGAGGAGAGAGGTCCCGTAACAGAGAATCTGGCCTTATGTCAGCACAGAATCTGTCTTCATGTCATAGCAGAGAATCAGGCATCACGTCACCCACCACTGGAACAAGCCACTGTCACACATGTAGGCCCAGGCAACCAGGCAGAGGAGAGAGGTCCCGTAACAGAGAATCTGGCCTTATGTCAGCGCAGAATCAGTCTTCATGTCATAGCAGAGAATCAGGCTTCACGTCACCCACCACTGGAACAGGCCACTGTCACACATTTAGGCCCCGGCACCCAGACAGAGGAGAGAGGTCCCGTAACAGAGAATCTGGCCTTATGTCAGCGCAGAATCAGTCTTCATGTCATAGCAGAGAATCAGGCTTCACGTCTCCCACCACTGGAACAGGCCACTGTCACACATTTAGGCCCCGGCACCCAGACAGAGGAGAGCGGTCCCGTAACAGAGAATCTGGCCTTATGTCAGCGCAGAATCTGTCTTCATGTCATAGCAGAGAATCAGGCTTCACGTCACCCACCACTGGAACAGGCCACTGTCACACATTTAGGCCCCGGCACCCAGACAGAGGAGAGAGGTCCTGTAACAGAGAATCTGGCCTTATGTCAGCGCAGAATCAGTCTTCATGTCATAGCAGAGAATCAGGCTTCACGTCACCCACCACTGGAACAGGCCACTGTCACACATTTAGGCCCAGGCACCCAGGCAGAGGAGAGAGGTCCCGTAACAGAGAATCTGGCCTTATGTCAGCACAGAATCAGTCTTCATGTCATAGCAGAGAATCACGCTTCACGTCACCCACCACTGGAACAGGCCACTGTCACACATTTAGGCCCAGGCACCCAGGCAGAGGAGAGAGGTCCCGTAACAGAGAATCTGGCATTATGTCAGCGCAGAATCAGTCTTCATGTCATAGCAGAGAATCAGGCTTCACGTCTCCCACCACTGGAACAGGCCACTGTCACACATTTAGGCCCATGCACCCAGGCAGAGGAGAGAGGTCCCGTAACAGAGAATCTGGCCTTATGTCAGCACAGAATCTGTCTTCCTGTCATAGCAGAGAATCAGGCATCACGTCACCCACCACTGGAACAGGCCACTGTCACACATTTAGGCCCAGGCACCCAGGCAGAGGAGAGAGGTCCCGTAACAGAGAATCTGGCCTTATGTCAGCACAGAATCTGTCTTCATGTCATAGCAGAGAATCAGGCATCACGTCACCCACCACTGGAACAAGCCACTGTCACACATGTAGGCCCAGGCAACCAGGCAGAGGAGAGAGGTCCCGTAACAGAGAATCTGGCCTTATGTCAGCGCAGAATCAGTCTTCATGTCATAGCAGAGAATCAGGCTTCACGTCACCCACCACTGGAACAGGCCACTGTCACACATTTAGGCCCCGGCACCCAGACAGAGGAGAGCGGTCCCGTAACAGAGAATCTGGCCTTATGTCAGCGCAGAATCTGTCTTCATGTCATAGCAGAGAATCAGGCTTCACGTCACCCACCACTGGAACAGGCCACTGTCACACATTTAGGCCCCGGCACCCAGACAGAGGAGAGAGGTCCTGTAACAGAGAATCTGGCCTTATGTCAGCGCAGAATCAGTCTTCATGTCATAGCAGAGAATCAGGCTTCACGTCACCCACCACTGGAACAGGCCACTGTCACACATTTAGGCCCCGGCACCCAGACAGAGGAGAGAGGTCCTGTAACAGAGAATCTGGCCTTATGTCAGCGCAGAATCAGTCTTCATGTCATAGCAGAGAATCAGGCTTCACGTCACCCACCACTGGAACAGGCCACTGTCACATATTTAGGCCCAGGCACCCAGGCAGAGGAGAGAGGTCGCGTAACAGAGAATCTGGCTTCATGTCAGCACAGAATAAGTCTTCATGTCATAGCAGAGAATCAGGCTTCACGTCACCCACCACTGGAACAGGCCACTGTCACATATTTAGGCCCAGGCACCCAGGCAGAGGAGAGAGGTCGCGTAACAGAGAATCTGGCTTTATGTCAGCACAGAATAAGTCTTCATTTCATAGCAGAGAATCAGGCTTCATGTCACCCACCACTGGAACAGGCCACTGTCACACATTTAGGCCCCGGCACCCAGACAGAGGAGAGGTTCATTCAACTTTGGGTTGCCCCGCAATATAATGGTAAAATGAAATTAAAAATAGTATTGAATGAGGAAGTGCCCTGGAGTAGAATAATATATTGTTAAGGGGAGGTAGTTAATATCTAATCTGCACAAGGGATGGACAGGTCCTGTGGGATCCATGCCTAGTTCATTTTTATGAACGTCAGCTTGTCCACACTGGCTGTAGACAGGCGGCTGCGTTTGTCTGTAATGACGCCCCCTGCCGTGCTGAATACACGTTCAGACAAAACGCTGGCCGCCGGGCAGGCCAGCACCTCCAAGGCATAAAAGGCTAGCTCTGGCCACGTGGACAATTTGGAGACCCAGAAGTTGAATGGGGCCTAATCATCAGTCAGTACGTGGAGGGGTGTGCACAGGTACTGTTCCACCATGTTAGTGAAATGTTGCCTCCTGCTAACACGTTCCGTATCAGGTGGTGGTGCACTTAGCTGTAGCGTGTTGACAAAACTTTTCCACATCTCTGCCATGCTAACCCTGCCCTCAGAGGAGCTGGGCGTGACACAGCTGCGTTGGCGACCTCTTGCTCCTCCTCTGCCTTCGCCTTGGGCTTCCACTGGTTCCCCTGTGACATTTGGGAATGCTCTCAGTAGCGCGTCTACCAACGTGCGCTTGTACTCGCGCATCTTCCTATCACGCTCCAGTGTAGGAAGTAAGGTGGGCACATTGTCTTTGTACCGGGGATCCAGCAGGGTGGCAACCCAGTAGTCCGTTAAAATGTGGGCAACTCTGCTGTCGTTGCGCAGGCACTGCAGCATGTAGTCGCTCATGTGTGCCAGGCTGCCCAGAGGTAAGGACAAGCTGTCCTCTGTGGGAGGCGTATCGTCATCGTCCTGTGTTTCCCCCCAGCCACGCACCAGTGATGGGCCCGAGCTGCTTTGGGTGCCACCCCGCTGTGAACATGCTTCATCCTCATCCTCCTCCACCTCCTCCTCATCCTCATCCTCGTCCTCCTCGTCCTCCAGTAGTGGGCCCTGTCTGGCCACATTTGTACCTGGCCTCTGGTGTTGCAAAAAACCTCCCTCTGAGTCACTTTGAAGAGACTGGCCTGAAAGTGCTAAAAATGACCCCTCTTCCTCCTCTTCCTCCTGGGCCACCTCCTCTTCCATCATCGCCCTAAGTGTTTTCTCAAGGAGACATAGAAGTGGTATTGTAACGCTGATAACGGCGTCATCGCCACTGGCCATGTTGGTGGAGTACTCTAAACAGCGCAACAGGGCACACAGGTCTCGCATGGAGGCCCAGTCATTGGTGGTGAAGTGTGTCTGATCCACAGTGCAACTGACCCGTGCGTGCTGCAGCTGAAACTCCACAATGGCCTGCTGCTACTCGCACAGTCTGTCCAGCATATGCAAGGTGGAGTTCCACCTGGTGGGTACGTCGCATATGAGGCGGTGTAGCGCAGACAGGCGAGCAGCGGCAGGGTGTGAACGCCGGAAGCGCGAACAGACGGCCCGCACTTTATGCAGCAGCTCTGACATGTCGGGGTAGTTGCGAATGAACTTGTGCACCACCAAATTCAGCACATGCGCCAGGCAAGGGATGTGCGTCAAACCGGCTAGTCCCAGAGCTGCAACGAGATTTTGCCCATTATCGCACACCACCAGGCCGGGCTTGAGGCTCACCGGCAGCAACCACTCGTCGGTTTGTTGTTCTATACCCCGCCACAACTCCTGTACGGTGTGGGGCCTGTCCCCCAAACATATGAGTTTCAGAATGGCCTGCTGACGTTTACCCCGTGCTGTGCTGAAGTTGGTGGTGAAGGTGTGTGGCTGACTGGATGAGCAGGTGGAAGAAGAGGAGGAGGAAGCTGAGTAGGAGGAGGAGGAGACAGGAGGCAAAGAATGTTTCCCTGCGATCCTTGGCGGCGGAAGGACGTGCGCCAAACAGCTCTCCGCCTGGGGCCCAGCCGCCACTACATTTACTCAGTGTGCAGTTAGGGAGATATAGCGTCCCTGGCCGTGCTTACTGGTCCACGTATCTGTGGTTAGGTGGACCTTGCCACAGATGGCGTTGCGCAGTGCACACTTGATTTTATCGGACACTTGTTTGTGCAGGGAAGGCACGGCTCTCTTGGAGAAGTAGTGGCGGCTGGGAACAACATACTGTGGGACAGCAAGTGACATGAGCTGTTTGAAGCTGTGTGTGTCCACCAGCCTAAATGACAGCATTTCATAGGCCAGTAGTTTAGAAATGCTGGCATTCAGGGCCAGGGATCGAGGGTGGCTAGGTGGTAATTTACGCTTTCTCTCAAATGGTTGTAAGATGGAGAGCTGAACGCTGCCGTGTGACATGGTTGAGATGCTTGGTGACGCAGGTGGTGGTGTTGGTGGTACATCCCATGTTTGCTGGGCGGCAGGTGCCAACGTTCCTCCAGAGGCAGAGGAAGAGGCCGAGGCGGCGGCAGCAGTAGCAGAAGAGGCCGAGGCGGCGGCAGCAGCAGAAGAGGCCGAGGCGGCAGCAGCAGAAGAGGTAGCAGGGGGAGCCTGAGTGACTTCCTTGTTTTTAAGGTGTTTACTCCACTGCAGTTCATGCTTTGCATGCAGGTGCCTGGTCATGCAGGTTGTGCTAAGGTTCAGAACGTTAATGCCTCGCTTCAGGCTCTGATGGCACAGCGTGCAAACCACTCGGGTCTTGTCGTCAGCACATTGTTTGAAGAAGTGCCATGCCAGGGAACTCCTTGAAGCTGCCTTTGGGGTGCTCGGTCCCAGATGGTGGCGGTCAGTAGCAGGCGGAGTCTCTTGGCGGCGGTTGTTCTGATTTTGCCCACTGCTCCCTCTTTTAATACGCTGTTGGCTCGGTCTCACCACTGCCTCTTCCTCCGAACTCTGAAAGTCAGTGGCATGATCTTCATTCCATGTGGGGTCTAGGACCTCATCGTCCCCTGCATCGTCTTCCACCCAGTCTTGACCCCTGACCTCCTGTTCAGTCTGCACACTGCAGAAAGACGCAGCAGTTGGCACCTGTGTTTCGTCATCATCAGAGACGTGCTGAGGTGGTATTCCCATGTCCTCATCATCAGGAAACATAAGTGGTTGTGCGTTAGTGCATTCTATCTCTTCCACCCCTGGTGAAGGGCTAGGTGGATGCCCTTGGGAAACCCTGGCAGCAGAGTCTTCAAACAGCATAAGAGACTGCTGCATAACTTGAGGCTCAGACAGTTTCCCTGATATGCATGGGGGTGATGTGACAAACTGATGGGCTCGGTTTTTATGCGCCATCTGTGCGCTTTCTGCAGAAGACTGGGTGGGAGATAATGTGAATGTGCTGGATGCACTGTCGGCCACCCAATTGACTAATGCCTGTACCTGCTCAGGCCTTACCATCCTTAGAACGGCATTGGGCCCCACCAAATATCCCTGTAAATTCTGGCGGCTACTGGGACCTGAGGTAGTTGGTACACTAGGACGTGTGGCTGTGGCAGAACGGCCACGTCCTCTCCCAGCACCAGAGGGTCCACTAACACCACCATGACCATGTCCACGTCCGCGTCCCTTATTAGATGTTTTCCTCATTGTTCCCATTCACCACAATTTTGAGAATGGCAAATTTGGGAATAGTTTTTCAACCCAGAACAAAAAGTGTGCTTTTACGGTCACTACAAATAACTTGACCAGCTAAAACAGTACAGATTTGGTTGAATAGAGATGTGAGGCCTGTTTTTTTTTGCGCTGTGTGACAGGTATAGGTTTAATCACAGAATTAGACTTCTATCTGCACGCTAGCGTGTGTCTTAGGTTTTTCTGAATGACACTATCAGTACCTTCAATGTAAGATATCCTTTTTGGGATAGATTTCAAGTAGGCCTCAAATACCAGAAACTAGTTATTTTGAGAATGGCAAATTTGGGAATAGTTTTTCAATCCAGAAAATAAAAAGTGCTTTTACGGTCACTACAAATAACTTGACCAGCTAAAACAGTACAGATTTGGTTGAATAGAGATGTGAGGCCTGTTTTTTTTTGCGTGGTGTGACAGGTATAGGTTTAATCACAGAATCAGTCTTCTATCTGCACGCTAGCGTGTGTCTTAGGTTTTTCTGAATGACACTATCAGTACCTTCAATATAAGATATCCTTTTTGGGATAGATTTCAAGTAGGCCTCAAATACCAAAAACTAGTTATTTTGAGAATGGCAAATTTGGGAATAGTTTTTCAATCCAGAAAATAAAAAGTGCTTTTACGGTCACTACAAATAACTTGACCAGCTAAAACAGTACAGATTTGGTTGAATAGAGATGTGAGGCCTGTTATTTTTTGCGCTGTGTGACAGTTATAGGTTTAATCACAGAATCAGACTTCTATCTGCACGCTAGCGTGTGTCTTAGGTTATTCTGAATGACACTATCAGTACCTTCAATGTAAGATATCCTTTTTGGGATAGATTTCAAGTAGGCCTCAAATACCAGAAACTAGTTATTTTGAGAATGGCAAATTTGGGAATAGTTTTTCAATCCAGAAAATAAAAAGTGCTTTTACGGTCACTACAAATAACTTGACCAGCTAAAACAGTACAGATTTGGTTGAATAGAGATGTGAGGCCTGTTTTTTTTTGCGCTGTGTGACAGGTATAGGTTTAATCACAGAATCAGACTTCTATCTGCACGCTAGCGTGTGTCTTAGGTTTTTCTGAATGACACTATCAGTACCTTCAATGTAAGATATCCTTTTTGGGATAGATTTCAAGTAGGCCTCAAATACCAGAAACTAGTTATTTTGAGAATGGCAAATTTGGGAATAGTTTTTCAATCCAGAAAATAAAAAGTGCTTTTACGGTCACTACAAATAACTTGACCAGCTAAAACAGTACAGATTTGGTTGAATAGAGATGTGAGGCCTGTTTTTTTTTGCGCTGTGTGACAGGTATAGGTTTAATCACAGAATCAGACTTCTATCTGCACGCTAGCGTGTGTCTTAGGTTTTTCTGAATGACACTATCAGTACCTTCAATGTAAGATATCCTTTTTTGGATAGATTTCAAGTAGGCCTCAAATACCAGAAACTAGTTATTTTGAGAATGGCAAATTTGGGAATAGTTTTTCAATATAACAAAACAATAACAAACATAGGTGCACTCTGCAGTCTCACTAATTCTCAAACTGATTTTAAAATTGAGAGATTAGTCAACATGTCCTACGGTGTAGAACATGTCTTAAGCCCGGACACCACGACAAGGTTTCTCAAGTAGCCCGGGACCCTACACTCTCCTACCTGAGCCATATGGGCAATACCAGGAGCCAGTGGGCAAATTACAGGAGCATAGGGCCGACTCGCAAACAACTCACCAGTTACCTCCAGCATGTGGCCATGCTTGCAATGGGAGGAGGGAGGAGTCTGTGAGTCCCACTCAAGACTTGCTGATATAGCCCAGGCTTCACAGGTGCACCTAAATGTGACCTGTAGATGGAAAACAGGCACATTTAAATAGGAGTTTATACACCTCCAGGAATCTATATATACAAACTAAGAAGACAGGTTGGCATCAGCAGGAGCTGCTCAAACCCACATGCAGTTGTGCATATATATAGGGGAGCAAATCCTGCACTTGTGGCCCGTTGCTAATGGCAATCCCCAGCAAAATGCATACAATGGAGGATGCCCGCGGCGAACCACAAGTACCACAATAGACATCCTACACAAGGTAACAAGTGCGGATGTGATAATTAATATAACAATATAACAAAACAATAACAAACATAGGTGCACTCTGCAGTCTCACTAATTCTCAAACTGATTTTAAAATTGAGACATGTTGACTAATCTCTCAATTTTAAAATCAGTTTGAGAATTAGTGAGACTGCAGAGTGCACCTATGTTTGTTATTGTTTTGTTATATTGTTATATTAATTATCACATCCGCACTTGTTACCTTGTGTAGGATGTCTATTGTGGTACTTGTGGTTCGCCGCGGGCATCCTCCATTGTATGCATTTTGCTGGGGATTGCCATTAGCAACGGGCCACAAGTGCAGGATTTGCTCCCCTATATATATGCACAACTGCATGTGGGTTTGAGCAGCTCCTGCTGATGCCAACCTGTCTTCTTAGTTTGTATATATAGATTCCTGGAGGTGTATAAACTCCTATTTAAATGTGCCTGTTTTCCATCTACAGGTCACATTTAGGTGCACCTGTGAAGCCTGGGCTATATCAGCAAGTCTTGAGTGGGACTCACAGACTCCTCCCTCCTCCCATTGCAAGCATGGCCACATGCTGGAGGTAACTGGTGAGTTGTTTGCGAGTCGGCCCTATGCTCCTGTAATTTGCCCACTGGCTCCTGGTATTGCCCATATGGCTCAGGTAGGAGAGTGTAGGGTCCCGGGCTACTTGAGAAACCTTGTCGTGGTGTCCGGGCTTAAGACATGTTCTACACCGTAGGACATGTTGACTAATCTCTCAATTTTAAAATCAGTTTGAGAATTAGTGAGACTGCAGAGTGCACCTATGTTTGTTATTGTTTTGTTATATTGTTATATTAATTATCACATCCGCACTTGTTACCTTGTGTAGGATGTCTATTGTGGTACTTGTGGTTCGCCGCGGGCATCCTCCATTGTATGCATTTTGCTGGGGATTGCCATTAGCAACGGGCCACAAGTGCAGGATTTGCTCCCCTATATATATGCACAACTGCATGTGGGTTTGAGCAGCTCCTGCTGATGCCAACCTGTCTTCTTAGTTTGTATATATAGATTCCTGGAGGTGTATAAACTCCTATTTAAATGTGCCTGTTTTCCATCTACAGGTCACATTTAGGTGCACCTGTGAAGCCTGGGCTATATCAGCAAGTCTTGAGTGGGACTCACAGACTCCTCCCTCCTCCCATTGCAAGCATGGCCACATGCTGGAGGTAACTGGTGAGTTGTTTGCGAGTCAGCCCTATGCTCCTGTAATTTGCCCACTGGCTCCTGGTATTGCCCATATGGCTCAGGTAGGAGAGTGTAGGGTCCCGGGCTACTTGAGAAACCTTGTCGTGGTGTCCGGGCTTAAGACATGTTCTACACCGTAGGACATGTTGACTAATCTCTCAATTTTAAAATCAGTTTGAGAATTAGTGAGACTGCAGAGTGCACCTATGTTTGTTATTGTTTTGTTATATTGTTATATTAATTATCACATCCGCACTTGTTACCTTGTGTAGGATGTCTATTGTGGTACTTGTGGTTCGCCGCGGGCATCCTCCATTGTATGCATTTTGCTGGGGATTGCCATTAGCAACAGGCCACAAGTGCAGGATTTGCTCCCCTATATATATGCACAACTGCATGTGGGTTTGAGCAGCTCCTGCTGATGCCAACCTGTCTTCTTAGTTTGTATATATAGATTCCTGGAGGTGTATAAACTCCTATTTAAATGTGCCTGTTTTCCATCTACAGGTCACATTTAGGTGCACCTGTGAAGCCTGGGCTATATCAGCAAGTCTTGAGTGGGACTCACAGACTCCTCCCTCCTCCCATTGCAAGCATGGCCACATGCTGGAGGTAACTGGTGAGTTGTTTGCGAGTCGGCCCTATGCTCCTGTAATTTGCCCACTGGCTCCTGGTATTGCCCATATGGCTCAGGTAGGAGAGTGTAGGGTCCCGGGCTACTTGAGAAACCTTGTCGTGGTGTCCGGGCTTAAGACATGTTCTACACCGTAGGACATGTTGACTAATCTCTCAATTTTAAAATCAGTTTGAGAATTAGTGAGACTGCAGAGTGCACCTATGTTTGTTATTGTTTTGTTATATTGTTATATTAATTATCACATCCGCACTTGTTACCTTGTGTAGGATGTCTATTGTGGTACTTGTGGTTCGCCGCGGGCATCCTCCATTGTATGCATTTTGCTGGGGATTGCCATTAGCAACGGGCCACAAGTGCAGGATTTGCTCCCCTATATATATGCACAACTGCATGTGGGTTTGAGCAGCTCCTGCTGATGCCAATCTGTCTTCTTAGTTTTAATAGTTTTTCAATCCAGAAAATAAAAAGTGCTTTTACGGTCACTACAAATAACTTGACCAGCTAAAACAGTACAGATTTGGTTGAATAGAGATGTGAGGCCTGGTTTTTTTTGCGCTGTGTGACAGGTATAGGTTTAATCACAGAATCAGACTTCTATCTGCACGCTAGCGTGTGTCTTAGGTTTTTCTGAATGACACTATCAGTACCTTCAATGTAAGATATCCTTTTTGGGATAGATTTCAAGTAGGCCTTAAATACCAGAAACTAGTTATTTTGAGAATGGCAAATTTGGGAATAGTTTTTCAATCCAGAAAATAAAAAGTGCTTTTACGGTCACTACAAATAACTTGACCAGCTAAAACAGTACAGATTTGGTTGAATAGAGATGTGAGGCCTGTTTTTTTTTGCGCTGTGTGACAGGTATAGGTTTAATCACAGAATCAGACTTCTATCTACACGCTAGCGTGTGTCTTAGGTTTTTCTGAATGACACTATCAGTACCTTCAATGTAAGATATCCTTTTTGGGATAGATTTCAAGTAGGCCTCAAATACCAGAAACTAGTTATTTTGAGAATGGCAAATTTGGGAATAGTTTTTCAATCCAGAAAATAAAAAGTGCTTTTACGGTCACTACAAATAACTTGACCAGCTAAAACAGTACAGATTTGGTTGAATAGAGATGTGAGGCCTGTTTTTTTTTGCGCTGTGTGACAGGTATAGGTTTAATCACAGAATCAGACTTCTATCTGCACGCTAGCGTGTGTCTTAGGTTTTTCTGAATGACACTATCAGTACCTTCAATGTAAGATATCCTTTTTGGGATAGATTTCAAGTAGGCCTCAAATACCAGAAACTAGTTATTTTGAGAATGGCAAATTTGGGAATAGTTTTTCAACCCAGAACAAAATGTGTGCTTTTACGGTCACTACAAATAACTTGACCAGCTAAAACAGTACAGATTTGGTTGAATAGAGATGTGAGGCCTGTTTTTTTTGCGCTGTGTGACAGGTATAGGTTTAATCACAGAATCAGACTTCTATCTACACGCTAGCGTGTGTCTTAGGTTTTTCTGAATGACACTATCAGTACCTTCAATGTAAGATATCCTTTTTGGGATAGATTTCAAGTAGGCCTCAAATACCAGAAACTAGTTATTTTGAGAATGGCAAATTTGGGAATAGTTTTTCAACCCAGAACAAAAAGTGTGCTTTTAAGGTCACTACAAATAACTTGACCAGCTAAAACAGTACAGATTTGGTTGAATAGAGATGTGAGGCCTGTTTTTTTTGCGCTGTGTGACAGGTATAGGTTTAATCACAGAATCAGACTTCTATCTGCACGCTAGCGTGTGTCTTAGGTTTTTCTGAATGACACTATCAGTACCTTCAATGTAAGATATCCTTTTTGGGATAGATTTCAAGTAGGCCTCAAATACCAGAAACTAGTTATTTTGAGAATGGCAAATTTGGGAATAGTTTTTCAACCCAGAACAAAAAGTGTGCTTTTAAGGTCACTACAAATAACTTGACCAGCTAAAACAGTACAGATTTGGTTGAATAGAGATGTGAGGCCTGTTTTTTTTTGCGCTGTGTGACAGGTATAGGTTTAATCACAGAATCAGACTTCAATCTGCACGCTAGCGTGTGTCTTAGGTTTTTCTGAATGACACTATCAGTACCTTCAATGTAAGATATCCTTTTTGGGATAGATTTCAAGTAGGCCTCAAATACCAGAAACTAGTTATTTTGAGAATGGCAAATTTGGGAATAGTTTTTCAATCCAGAAAATAAAAAGTGCTTTTACGGTCACTACAAATAACTTGACCAGCTAAAACAGTACAGATTTGGTTGAATAGAAATGTCAGGTCTATTTTTTAGGCGCTGGGTGACAGGCTGAACTTGCCCCTGATGTAGTATATGGCCAAAAAATAACCACACTGTTGATGGTTAAATGCACTTGGGTGACACAGGCTCAGCCTGCACCAGATGTAGTATATGGCCAAAAAATAATCAGACTGTTGATGGTTAAATGCACTTCGGTGACACAGGCTCAGCCTGCAGCTGATGTAGTATATGGCCAAAAAAAAAACAGACTGTTGATGGTTAAATGCACTTCGGTGACACAGGCTCAGCCTGCAGCTGATGTAGGATATAGCACAAAATAACCACACTATTGATGGTTAAATACACTTGGTGATAGCTTGTGCTGGCGCACCACAAGTCACAAAATGGCCGCCGATCACCCCAGAAAAAAAGTTATCTAAAAACGCTCTGGGCAGCCTCAAAAAAGTGAGCAAGTCAATATTAGCACTTCAATGATCCACAGCTGCAGATCGATCACAGAATGAAGTCTTTTGGAGGAGTTAATCTGCCTAATCTCGCCCTAACGTCGCAGCTGCAACCTCTCCCTATGCTTGAATCAGCAGAGTGACGTGCAGCGCTACGTGACCCAAGCTTATATAGAGGCTGGGTCACATGCTGCACTGGCCAATCACAGCCATGCCAATAGTAGGCAAGGCTGTGATGGCCTCTTGGGGCAAGTAGTATGACGCTTGTTGATTGGCTGCTTTGCAGCCTTTCAAAAAGCGCCAAGAAAGCGCCGAACACCGAACCCGAACACAGACTTTTACGAAAATGTTCGGGTTCGGGTCCGTGTCACGGACACCCCAAAATTCGGTACGAACCCGAACTATACAGTTCGGGTTCGCTCATCCCTAATATTAGGCACATAAATGTTGGCCAATGTGATCAGCAAGCAGTTCAGTTTTCCTGTTAATATGAGTAATCTTCAGTCAGACTCCGAGTGTAGGTCTAATTGTTCTAATGATAAATGTGTGGCTAGGGCAATAGATACACCTTTGGAGTTTTTTGGTGCATGTGTGAGAATGGAAACATTGGTTAAAATATTGTCTGTGGAAGGAAGGGGTTTTTGACTCTAGAAAGTGAGATATCTACGCTAGCTTTTTTGAAGTGATAGAGGATTTGGCTAAGTTTTACTGCTGAGTTGAGGCCTCTAGCGTTGTAGGATACCAATTTAATTGTGGTCATTATAATACTGTGAGGTGTTTGGACAAGGTAGGACGCACTGTTTGTGGGTTTTGTCGCTCATTAGTGCCCTAGGTAAAAGGGGTGGCAGAAAAGGGAGTGAGGGTCGTACAGAACTGTAACATTTAAAGAAACAATAGGCAGAAATATTATTTGCCAATGATACATAGAAAGAAACATTTTGGCTTCCTAATCAACTTACCAGCATTTGTGCCAAATCTAGTTTTTGTTTAAAGCTACAGAGAAAGAAGAGGAGGAACAGAGTTAGCCCAGGTCCCGCCGATGGTAGTGCAAGGGTCAACCCATGTCCACTGACGACTAACGTGAAGGCAAGCTGGGGTCGTCACACAGGCAGCCATGCCCCAGGATGGTGGGGAGGTAAAGATTGTCAACTTCATGAGTCATGGGGGACCACTGCGCAGAAGACAGCTGTCCCCCCACCTTGGCTGCGGATACCGACCGCACGCCGGCCCCAGCCCATCAATAATCAACAAAAACGACTATATTGCTAAATATAACAAGATAAACAAGTTCAAAATATAATTCCCATCAAGATGGGTGTAAGCTCTTATCCCGCCGCCTGCGGGGTAGATCAGGTGGAGTCGACGTCAATCATTCTGGGGGTCAGCTTCCTTTGATGTTTCTGGTTTTTGCTGTGTTTCTCTGTGCCCAGTATTTCCCAAGGAGAAGGGGTTGGTACACTGGGCAGAGCTGTGAGGTCTTGTATTGGAGACCAGTCTGGAATGTTGCAAAATCTCAAGTAATTCTGAGTGATTTCTCAAGATAAAGGGAGTGGGTATCGTACAGAACTGTATAAATAATGGATTAGGGGGCACACTGCAATGTAGTTGGAGTGCAATGGTAGTTCACAACAACAACAGTACCCAAAATAGGCCACATGGCCCAAGAAAACCCCAATAAGATGCACATCCACTAAATATAAAAACAATATAAGTTTTATTAGGCTACAAAAACACACAGACATAGTTAAAAATTGTATACAATATAACACGTGCTGGCACAAAATAAGACCAGACAGCCCCCACCAAAAGCAACAATTAAATGCAAAATGTGTGTAGTCCAAAATGACAGTAACCAATGGTATCCAGCAAAGATGTACTATAAAATCCACAGTAAATGAATGAGTGATACTGTAGCATCAAAAAGCCTGATACCTGAGTGCAATAAAGGTATAAAAACTACCAAGGTGGCCCTGGGTCCAGAAACAAACGCCCCACGCGTATTGCCGATGAAGTCCGGCTTCCTCAGGGGTGAATGTCTACGTGCCATGAGATCCTTTATATATCCTGTAATAAGATAAGATAAGATGCCTTTATTGTCACTGTACAATACAATGTACAATACAATGAAATGTTGTTTGGAGCAATCCTAGATGCCATGGACAGAGGAACAAGAACTGACATTTAAACTAAAGTATTACACTAGAAAAAAAACAATAATCCATGATAATTGACAATATATAAAAGTCACCTGGGTAAGAAGCGTGTCTGTGGTGCCTCTGGCATCTCTAGTAGCTCACCACACTTGCGCTGGTGGCTGCAAAGGAGAAGTGTGAAGAAGTCATGCGATCAAGATCACATGAAATGTGTGCACCTCCTACCAGTGGAATGCAAATGCGCTCCACAAGCGAAGTGATGAAATAAGCATAGTCGCGGGCTTAAGTACCGCGATACATGTGATGCAGGGGCGGACGTGTCGTGATCTAATGGAGTGCAATTGCGCTTCACTCTGTGGGCAAATGTAGTGTTAAGAATTATGTGTAAAAATGTGATTGACTACAATATAATGATGAAGGTGACAAAATAACCCTGTATGCCCATAATTATGAAGGTAATATAAATAAACTATATATAATTATGCAAATTAATACATTGAATCAATACATAAAATATATAAAAACTAAGTTAGATACATGATTAATTATATATAAAAATACCCAAAAGATATATTTATTGGCCAATAAATACCATTAAAAATAATGAAATTCAATTGATGAAGAATATTGAGTAACATTCATGTAAGATCCTCACCTGCTTTGCACTCCAGGGGAACCAAGAGGGGTTCTCGTGGAGTTGCGGGACAGGTTATGCGTGTCTCTGATGCACCAGCGCTGACCCCTTTGCGAGCCAGTGCGGGGATGCGTTCGCGTGGACATCGGAGGGGAGGACCGTCGGAGTCCCGGGGACAGAGTGGCCAGGCGAGTGACAAGACGCCGCGGCCAGGGTTGTCTCCGGTGTCTCCTGCGACTTCCGTTTCCGCATCTGGGTCCACGCGCTCGCATACTCGCGCTGAGTCAATCATGCGTCCGTGCGTACGCACGAGGGCAGGTTCGCAAAGGGATACACGGTCGCGAGTACGCGCTTCTTATGCGCTTCGTCGACCAGTGGCGCATAATATACTGACTCACAAGAGCAAAGTGGATTAGGGAGCCAGCCATGGGTTAATCAACCTATGATTGCCTTAGGCCATGTACTCAGGTGCAGGGCAATTTGTTCACCTATGGTAGTGGACACTTGGCACCCTGGGATTGGTCAGCAGGCATTTAAAAGGAGGTCTCTCAGGGTGATCAGTGCCCACTGTTATTTTCCCTCAACCAGGTATAGGTCACAACTGCTAGTGACTGAAGACTGCCAGGAACTTTGTCCTTTGCAGCGGACCCAAGATCTGGAGTGACTCGACTGCCAAGTGCACAGCATCATTCAGCACTGGTTGGGACTATTCCTGGAATCTCCTTGCCTGGTTTTTGTTATTATTCCTTGTTACCAGCAAGTGTCCTGGACGTTTATGTTTCTGGTGAATAAACACCTTTTTGCTTTCATCACTGGTCTGTTTGTTGGTGCCTTGCATTACAGAACAGTGGGCCCAACTAACAGTTGCCATGGACAAGATCCAGCAGCAGCTGAGTGAATTAACGGGAGCTGTTAACCTGCTGTTCCAACGACGCCCAAATATACCAGCAGCCGCTGCAGCGCAAATCCAAGAGCAACTGACAACTGTGATGGAGGAGGTTCAGCAGCTGATCCAGGGAGCCTCAGCACTACCCGTCACTATCGCAAGGCATCAAACAGAACCTAAGATCCCTCTGCCTGACCCCTTCACAGGAGAGCGACAGGAGTTCTTAAACTTCAGGGACTCCTGTTTCCTTTATTTCCAGTTGCGTCCGATGGCTTCTGGCACTCTCAGGCAGAGAATTGGGATTGTAATGTCACTGCTACGTGAAGACCCCCAACGTTGGGCATTTAATTTGCCTCAAGACCATACAGCTTTTTCGTCAGTGGATGCCTTCTTCGAGGCTATGGCTGTGATTTACGATGACCCGGATCGTACTCGCACCGCAGAGACCAATCTTGAGCATATTCAACAAGGCCGCCGCCCAGCTGAAGAATACGCTGCAGAATTCAGGCGATGGGCAGCTTTCACCACCTGGGGCGACGCAGCCCTACGCCATCGCTTTCGTTTGGGACTTTCGGATGCGGTCCGGGATCTTCTTTTGGCCTTGCCTACCCCCTTCTCGTTGGAAATGGCTATCTCTCAGGCAATCGATGCCGACAGGCGAATCCGTGAGAGGCGAGTGGAACGGTCGTCTCGGTTTTCATCCTCTCGACCACATCCAGGGCCTCTTAAATTGGCCGAAGAGCCAATGGAGGTTGGATCCTCCCATCTCGCACAGGCAGAACGAGCTCGTCGCCAACAGAAAGGCCTGTGCCTATTTTGCGGAAAGTCTGGACACCTCATTAAAACCTGTCCCCTCCTGCCGGCGGGAAACGAATGAACCTAGGGGGCATAGAGGAGAACCCCCTAGGTGCTATTATCCCTCCTCCAAGCTGGGTGATGGTATCCATATCCTTACGGTGGCAAGACAAGGTCCATGAGTTTTCAGCACTAATCGATTCTGGGGCCGCTGGGAATTTTGTGGACTCAACCTTGGTTCGTCGACTTGGCATCCCGTTGATCCAGCCGAAAACCACCATGTCAGTGACCGCGATTGATGGTTCCCCTCTTCAAGATGGTCGTGCAGTGTGGATGACTCCGGGAATACAGGTAACGGTGGGGGCTGATCATCGGGAGACCTTAAGCCTTTTTGTCCTTGACATGCCATCCACTCCCGTGATTTTGGGTCTCCCTTGGTTAAGGCTCCATAATCCAGTAGTGGACTGGCGCTCGGGTCTTATTTGTCAGTGGAGTACGGAATGCCTTACTAAGTGCATTCGTCCCGACCTGTCACTAGCCTCCATGGAAGTATTAAGTACTTTACCACAGCAGTATCATAATTTCCGAGATGTGTTCAGTCCTCAGGGGGCTGATGTGTTACCTCCCCACAGGTCATATGATTGTCCTATAGACCTGTTGCCAGGTACCATGCCACCACGAGGGCATCTTTATAATCTCACTGGGCCTGAGGTTCAGGCTCAGCGGGAGTATATTAAAGAGAACCTTGAGAAGAATTTCATTCGTCCATCCACTTCCCCTGCTGGAGCTGGATTCTTCTTTGTGGAGAAGAAGGATGGAGGCTTGAGACCTTGCATCGATTATCGTGCCCTTAATCGGATTACGGTGAAGAATCGGTATCCACTGCCTCTGATTGATGATCTGTTTTCTCAGGTGGCAGGGGCCCGAGTCTTCACCAAACTCGATTTAAGGGGTGCTTATAATTTAGTTCGCATTAGAGAGGGTGACGAATGGAAGACCGCATTTAATACCAGAGACGGGCATTACGAGTATCTCGTGATGCCTTTCGGTCTCTGTAATGCTCCCGCGGTCTTCCAGGAGTTCATCAACGATGTTCTCAGAGATTTCTTGGATAGATGTGTTGTTGTCTATCTAGATGACATACTAATCTACTCTTCGGATCTGGTCTCTCATCGGAGACACGTGTGTCAGGTTTTCCAGAAGCTGAGGGAGAACCGCCTCTATGCCAAACTTGAGAAGTGTCTGTTTGAGGTGAAGGAGTTGCCTTTCCTGGGGTACATTATCTCAGAAAAGGGATTGGCTATGGACCCATCCATTTCTGCTGTCTTGAATTGGCCTCAGCCTAAGGATCTTAAGGGGTTGCAGCGTTTCTTAGGCTTTGCCAACTTCTACCGCAAGTTTATTAAGAATTTTTCTGCGATAGTAGTACCTCTCACCAACCTCACTAAGAAGAGAGCTAATCCTTCTAAGTGGACGAGAGAGGCAGTCAGAGCCTTTGAGACGCTGAAACAGGCCTTTTGCACGGCACCAATTCTTACTCATCCAGACACCTCCAGACCTTTTGTTCTCGAGGTCGATGCCTCAGAGGTCGGTGTAGGGTCAGTTCTCTCACTGTATTCTGGGGACCCTGAGAGGTTACATCCCTGTGCCTTCTTCTCTCGGAAGCTCTCTCCAGCCGAGTGTAATTATGATATCGGCAATAGAGAGCTTCTGGGAGTAAGATTGGCTTTTCAAGAGTGGAGACATTGGCTAGAGGGTGCAGAACATCCCATCACGGTTTACACTGACCACAAAAATTTGGAGTATCTAGAGAGTGCCAAAAGACTCAACTCCCGACAAGCCCGGTGGGCATTGTTTTTCACCCGCTTCAATTTCCGCCTCACTTATAAACCAGGTTCCAAAAACGTGAAGGCAGATGCCCTGTCCCGCTGCTTCCCCGAGGCTGCTTCCGCCCTGGACTCTGAGCCAGAAACCATTCTCCCAACTAAATGTTTTCTTGCTGCCCTGGGGGCCGCAGAAGTAATGGAGGACTTGTCCTCTCTTCTTGAGCCTTCACAGGCAGAGAGTCCACCTGACAAACCCGAGGGTCGATGGTTTGTACCCATTAACCTTCGATTGAAGGTCATCCAACAGCTTCATGACTCAAAGTCTGCCGGGCATTTGGGTGTTAAGAAAACACTTGCCCTTGTTAAACGTCACGTGTGGTGGCCCAACATGTCCGTGGATGTTAAGACCTATATCCAGGCATGTACTGTTTGTGCCAGATGTAAACCGTCCCGGTCTGCCCCTTCTGGGACTTTACTCCCACTGCCAATTCCCCAGGCTCCATGGACTCACATTTCCATGGATTTCATCACAGATTTGCCAAGGTCCTCTGGAAGTACGGTAATCTGGGTAGTGGTGGACCGTTTTAGTAAGATGGCCCATTTTATCCCACTCCCTGGATTGCCCTCGGCCAGAGAATTGGCAGATCTGTTCTTGAATCATGTCTTTCGATTACACGGAGCGCCGGATGACATTGTTTCAGACAGAGGAGTGCCATTCATCTCTCGCTTCTGGCGTTCTTTCTGCTCCCGATTGGGTATTAATTTGTCTTTTTCTTCTGGTTTTCACCCAGAGACCAACGGTCAGACGGAAAGGACTAACCAGACCCTGGAGCAATATCTCCGGTGCTTCGTGTCAGACTGCCAGGAGGAATGGGCAGCGTATCTACCCTTTGCGGAGGTGGCTTATAACAACTCTGAGCATGCTTCCACTAAGATGTCTCCGTTCAGGTGCGTGGGGGGCAGGGATCCGAGACTCTCTTCTTTGGCCGGACCCTCCACTGACTCACCGGTGGTGGATCAATGGTTCGAGGATAGACATCCCATTTGGTCGTCAGCCCAGCGGAATCTCCGCAGTGCGGTGGCGCAACAGAAGAAGTTTGCTGATCGTCATCGCACCGTAGAGCAAAAGTTTAAGGTGGGAGATCAGGTGTGGGTCTCCACCCGGAACATTCCGCTGCGTCAGCCATCTTCCAAGTTGGGTCCTCGATTCATTGGCCCTATACCCAGTGACACAAAAGATCAACCGAGTAACGTACAAGGTTGCTCTTCCACCGTCGATCCGAGGAGTGAACACCTTTCATGTTTCACTTCTCAAATCGGCAGCCGACTCCGCTCCCTTCATTCAGACCCCATCCCCGCTGGAGGTCCAAGGGGTACCGGAGTTCGAGGTGAACAGAATTTTGGACTCTCGTTTTGTCCAAAGGTCTCTTCAATACTTGGTGGACTGGAAGGGTTTTGGTCCAGAGGAGAGATGTTGGATACCTGCTCGCCAGGTGCATGCGGATGAGTTGGTGGCAGCCTTTCACCGGGATAATCAGGGGAAAGCTTGCTTGGAGTCTTCAGAGCCGCCTCCTCGAGGGGGGGGTAATGTAAGATCCTCACCTGCTTTGCACTCCAGGGGAACCAAGAGGGGTCCTCATGGAGTTGCGGGACAGGTTATGCGTGTCTCTGATGCACCAGCGCTGACCCCTTTGCGAGCCAGTGCGGGGATGCGTTCGCGTGGACATCGGAGGGGAGGACCGTCGGAGTCCCGGGGACAGAGTGGCCAGGCGAGTGACAAGACGCCGCGGCCAGGGTTGTCTCCGGTGTCTCCTGCGACTTCCGTTTCCGCATCTGGGTCCACGCGCTCACATACTCGCGCTGAGTCAATCATGCGTCTGTGCGTACGCACGAGGGCAGGTTCGCAAAGGGATACACGGTCGCGAGTACGCGCTTCTTATGCGCTTCGTCGACCAGTGGCGCATAATATACTGACAAGAGCAAAGTGGATTAGGGAGCCAGCCATGGGTTAATCAACTTGTGATTGCCTTAGGCCATGTACTCAGGTGCAGGGCAATTTGTTCACCTATGGTAGTGGACACTTGGCACCCTGGGATTGGTCAGCAGGCATTTAAAAGGAGGTCTCTCAGGGTGATCAGTGCCCACTGTTATTTTCCCTCAACCAGGTATAGGTCACAACTGCTAGTGACTGAAGACTGCCAGGAACTTTGTCCTTTGCAGCGGACCCAAGATCTGGAGTGACTCGACTGCCAAGTGCACAGCATCATTCAGCACTGGTTGGGACTATTCCTGGAATCTCCTTGCCTGGTTTTTGTTATTATTCCTTGTTACCAGCAAGTGTCCTGGACGTTTATGTTTCTGGTGAATAAACACCTTTTTGCTTTCATCACTGGTCTGTTTGTTGGTGCCTTGCATTACAATTCATACATAATAATAAATAATAGAGGTGGGACGACGAATCCATTTTGCTGGATTTGTGGGATTCGTGGACTTGAATCCCAACGTATTTTAAGAAATTCGAATCCGACGAATTCCACCGCGACGTCACGTCCCCACGCCTCCCGAGATGCCTGCCATTTCCCTACCTGTGAACTTTCCCTAGTAAAACCCTATGCAAGCACCGCATAACAGCAGCCTGAGGAGCGCACTCACCTCGGGTCCCGGGCGGCCACCTCTGCCGTGCCCGGGCAGCGGGTGACCGTCTCTGGACTTGTTTGCACAGCTCTCCTGCCAAGTATTTTTTCTCCACCCACAAAAGAGGGAGGAGGAGGAGGTTCAGACAAACTGACACGGTTTGAGCCTCTTCAGCCGCCGTCCTTGAGGTTGTTGGTTCTTTGGCGGCTTTCGTAGTCTTATTTGCTGGCGCCTTATCTGCTGGCTGCTGCACTGCAGAGATATGTTTGTGAGCTCTGGGGTAAGTTGTGTGCGCAGCTCTGTGTACTCCTATGTTTCTCATTGCACTCAGTGAACTGCTTTACATGGTCCTTAACCACTTACCGCTAAGCTAACGGCGAAAGGCGTCATCTCTGCGGCTCTCCCAGGCTACGCTAACGCCGATTGGCGTCATCTCGCGTGAGCTGAGATTTCCTGTGAACACGCGCACACAGGAGCGCGCGTTCACAGGAACGCCTAGTGCACAAGTTCATCTGCAGCCTGCCGGCCGCGATCATTGGCTGGCAGGCTGTAGATTTTTGAATCGACGGATGAAATGGTTATATCAGACGCTATTTTGAAAATAGCGTCTGATATAACTGCTGCCTGGTCCTCTGGTGGTCCCTTTCGCTTGGATCGACCACCAGAGGACACAGGCAGCTCAGTAAGTAGCACCAAACACCACACTTCACATTAGATATTACCTTGTCATTTATTAACCCCTTATTTAGCACCTGATCGCCCATATTAGACTCCCTGATCACCCTGATCACCCCCTTGTCCACCCCCCTGTCATTGATCACCCCCCCTGTAAGGGTCCCTCATCCCTGCCAGGTAGTTAGCTACTTGCTAGGTAGTTTAGCGCCCACCGCACCGCACCGCAGTCACCGATTAGTCGCTGATTAGCATCATCGCTGTCGCTAATCAGCACTAGTACTATATAGTATCTGTAAGTGATCAATACTGATCGCAATCAGATCTATATAAGTACATTAGGGTCACCTTAGGTTCTACAAAAAACGCAGTGTTCGCCCGATCAGGCCTGATCTTGTGCGCACACTTGTGTTCAGTCCGCCCCGCCGCAGTGACAGAATTTTTTTTTTCTGATCACTGCAAAAACACCGTAAAATCGCTGCGCCGCTATAAAGATCACTTTTGAGCTTTTTGGATCTTTATTAGCGGTCGCAGCTTTACTTCGCAAGCACTCCTTTTTGCTAGGTAGGTTTGCTCTTTTTCCTGGGTAGTCTCAGAGGAATACCCCCTAAATTTAGTGAACCCAAAATGTCAAACAAAATGGGCCAAATGGTTCTTATCTGCCGACATATTCTATGTTTCTATGTTTCTATTCCGCTGAAGAGGCCTACAGGATTCTGGCCGTGATGGATGAAAGCGATGGGGACGCCTCACCCGCTGAATCCAGTGGTTCAGAATATGAACCTGTAGACAGCAGTGGCACTCTAACCGCTAGTGAGGATGACGAGGTAGAGGTCCCTGCTACGGCCAGACGTACCCGATCCCATGTAAGAGTTCTGCCTACCCTGCATGATGATCCTCATTTGCAGCAAAGTGGTGCTAGCGCTGATCTTGTTTATGGTGCGGCATACACCAGCAGCGCAGCACATCCTGGACCTTCTACCAGCACTGCCGTATTCCCTGATGAAGTGGCGAGCACCAGAAGGGCAGTTCCAGCTGGTACGGTGGCACGTGCAATAACTCCCCTGTCGCAGCCACCACGTTCACAGGCCCGTAGAACCCTTAGTCTCCCAGAGGTGCTGGCAAATCCCAATTGGCACTCCCCTGCTTCCGCCGCACCCGTATTGCCCCCTTTCACCGCCCAGTCTGGAGTTCGCGTGGAGACGGCTCATTCAGGATCGGCCCTTCAGTTTTTTGAGCTGTTCTTCACCGCGGATCTCTATGACCTAGTTGTGGCAGAAACCACCCGCTACGCCACACAGTTTATTACCGCCAATCCGGAAAGCTTCTATGCCTAGCCTTTCCGGTGGAAACCAGTCACCGTTTCAGAGTTTAAATTTTTTTTGGGCCTTCTCCTCAGCATGGGTCTAACAAAAAAAAATGTATTGCGGTCATATTGGTCTAAAGACCCAATACATTTCATGCCCATGTTCTCTGCTGCAATGTCTAGGGCATGTTTTGAGGCCATCATGTGCTTTATGCATTTTACGGACAATAGCACCTGTCATCCAAGAGGCCACCCTGCTTATGACCGGCTCCATAAAATTCGGCCCCTCACAGACCATTTGTCATCCAGATTTGCAGATGCGTATACCCCTAATCAAAACATCTGCATAGACGAGTCCCTAGTACATTTTACCGGGCGCCTTGGCATAAAACAGTACATCCCCAGCAAGCGCGCCCGTTATGGGGTCAAACTGTATAAGCTCTGTGATAGGGCCACAGGCTATACATATCGTTTTACGGTCTATGAGGGAACAGACTCAAAACTGGAGCCGGTCGGATGTCCTGACTACCTGGGGAGCAGTGGCAAGATTGTCTGGTACTTGGTGTCACCCTTACTCCACAAGGGGTACCACTTATACGTGGACAATTTTTACTCAAGCGTGGCCCTCTTTCAGCACTTACATCTAGTCGGAATTCAATGCTGTGGCACCGCGCGACCTAGTCGCCGGGGCTTCCCCCAACGGCTCGTTAGTACCCGACTTGCACGGGGGGAGAGGGCTGCCTTGTGTGACCAAGAACTGCTCGCGGTGAAGTGGAGGGACAAGAGTGACGTTTACCTTCTGTCCACCATTCACGCAGACACGACTGTCCAAATTGAACGGGCAACTGGAGTCATTGTGAAACCCCTCTCTGTCCACGACTATAACCTTCACATGGGAGGGGTGGACTTCAATGACCAGATGTTGGCTCCCTATTTAGTTTCCCGACGCACCAGACGATGGTATAAAAAGGTGTCTGTTTATTTAATTCAATTGGCGATGTATAATAGTTTTGTTCTCTACAGTAAGGCTGGGAGAACAGGATCCTTCCTAAAATTCCAGGAAGAGATCATTTCGGAACTCCTGTATCCAGGAGGGTCCGTGCCCCAAGGCCCTGATGTAGTGAGCCGGCTACATGGCAGACACTTCCCGTCTGTCTATCCTGGTACCCCAACTCAACGTTCCCCAAGAAAAAGATGTCGTGTCTGCAGCAGGGGTGGAATAAGGCGTGACACCACCTTTTTTTGTCCTGACTGTCCTGACCAGCCTGCCCTATGCATAGGGGAGTGTTTCCGCAAGTTCCACACTCAGGTACACTATTAGTGTAGGGATTGCATCTCACAGGACAGGCACACAGGGGTCTTAGGGCCCTTTCACACACAGCTGCCACAAACTTCTCCTTTCACCTGGGACAAAGTGCATAATGTACAGGGAGTGCAGAATTATTAGGCAAGTTGTATTTTTGAGGATTAATTTTATTATTGAACAACAACCATGTTCTCAATGAACCCAAAAAACTCATTAATATCAAAGCTGAATATTTTTGGAAGTAGTTTTTAGTTTGTTTTTAGTTTTAGCTATTTTAGGGGGATATCTGTGTGTGCAGGTGACTATTACTGTGCATAATTATTAGGCAACTTAACAAAAAACAAATATATACCCATTTCAATTATTTATTTTTACCAGTGAAACCAATATAACATCTCAACATTCACAAATATACATTTCTGACATTCAAAAACAAAACAAAAACAAATCAGTGACCAATATAGCCACCTTTCTTTGCAAGGACACTCAAAAGCCTGCCATCCATGGATTCTGTCAGTGTTTTGATCTGTTCACCATCAACATTGCGTGCAGCAGCAACCACAGCCTCCTAGACACTGTTCAGAGAGGTGTACTGTTTTCCCTCCTTGTAAATCTCACATTTGATGATGGACCACAGGTTCTCAATGGGGTTCAGATCAGGTGAACAAAGAGGCCATGTCATTAGATTTTCTTCTTTTATACCCTTTCTTGCCAGCCACGCTGTGGAGTACTTGGACGCGTGTGATGGAGCATTGTCCTGCATGAAAATCATGTTTTTCTTGAAGGATGCAGACTTCTTCCTGTACCACTGCTTGAAGACGGTGTCTTCCAGAAACTGGCAGTAGGACTGGGAGTTGAGCTTGACTCCATCCTCAACCCGAAAAGGCCCCACAAGCTCATCTTTGATGATACCAGCCCAAACCAGTACTCCACCTCCACCTTGCTGGCGTCTGAGTCGGACTGGAGCTCTCTGCCCTTTACCAATCCAGCCACGGGCCCATCCATCTGGCCCATCAAGACTCACTCTCATTTCATCAGTCCATAAAACCTTAGAAAAATCAGTCTTGCGATATTTCTTGGCCCAGTCTTGACGTTTCAGCTTGTGTGTCTTGTTCAGTGGTGGTCGTCTTTCAGCCTTTCTTACCTTGGCCATGTCTCTGAGTATTGCACACCTTGTGCTTTTGGGCACTCCAGTGATGTTGCAGCTCTGAAATATGGCCAAACTGGTGTCAAGTGGCATCTTGGCAGCTGCACGCTTGACTTTTCTCAGTTCATGGGCAGTTATTTTGCGCCTTGGTTTTTCCACACGCTTCTTGCGACCCTGTTGACTATTTTGAATGAAACGCTTGATTGTTCGATGATCACGCTTCAGAAGCTTTGCAATTTTAAGAGTGCTGCATCCCTCTGCAAGATATCTCACTATTTTTGACTTTTCTGAGCCTGTCAAGTCCTTCTTTTGACCCATTTTGCCAAAGGAAAGGAAGTTGCCTAATAATTATGCACACCTAATATAGGGTGTTGATGTCATTAGACCACACCCCTTCTCATTACAGAGATGCACATCACCTAATATGCTTAATTGGTAGTAGGCTTTCGAGCCTATACAGCTTGGAGTAAGACAACATGCATAAAGAGGATGATGTGGTCAAAATACTCATTTGCCTAATAATTCTGCACGCAGTGTACTTCGCCACATCTCTGGGCGATTTGCGCTTTGCACATTCTCCCATGGGGAAGGAGAGGTTTGTCCTATAAAGGTAAAAGTTATTGTTCTGTTTCAAAAGTTTATAAAAGTTAATGTTCTCTAAAGTTAATGTTAATAAATTTATTGCGTTGCGGACTGTTTTTTCTTTTTTTTTACCTTCTAGGTGGTCCAAGCGATCAAGCAGCTGCAGCACTGATGTGCATTTTGACAGAAGCATTGCGCTGCTGTCAGATTACACACAAGTCGGTGTATGCGGCGCTGCAAGACGAGATTTCTCCTCTGCAGTAAAAGATACGTTTGCCGAGGCATATGAGCTGAGGAGGCGGCGGTGTTTATATGCTTTGGCAAACACTTTGTATATATAAAAAAAATAAAAAAATCCCGGCAATGATTTATTTATCCACATCGATTGATGTGAATGGATAAATCTGGTTTGCCAGGGCATACGAGCTAAGTGGGTATGGATGTTGGGCGGACGCCTTTCCCTTCCTTTTTCTTTTTGGCAGAGATTTTTTCATCCACATTGATCGATGCGAATGAAAAAATCTGTGCCGTTGATTTTTTCTTTCAGCCCAGAGGCTGAACAGAAAAAAAAAATCTCATTACCCGTATGCTCAATATAAGGAGAATAGCAGAAACTCCTAATGCTGGCCATACATGTAATGACTGCGGAGACCCTCAAATGCCAGGGCAGTACAAACACCCCACAAATGACCCCATTTTGGAAAGAAGACACCCCAAGGTATTCGCTGAGGGGCATATTGAGTCCAGGAAAGATTGAAATTTTTGTCCCAAGTTAGCGGAAAGGGAGACTTTGTGAGAAAAAACAAAGAAAAATAAATTTCCGCTAACTTGTGCCAAAAAAAAATAATTTCTTTGAACTCGCCATGCCCCTCATTGAATACCTTGGGGTGTCTTCTTTCCAAAATGGGGTCACATGTGGGGTATTTATACTGCCCTGGCATTTTAGGGGCCCTAAAGCGTGCGAAGAAGTCTGGGATCCAAATGTCTAAAAATGCCCTCCTAAAAGGAATGTGGGCCCCTTTGCGCATCTAGGCTGCAAAAAAGTGTCACACATGTGGTATCGCCGTACTCAGGAGATGATGGGGAATGTGTTTTGGGGTGTCATTTTACATATACCCATGCTGGGTGAGATAAATATCTTGGTCAAATGCCAACTTTGTATAAAAAAATTGGAAAAGTTGTCTTTTGCCAAGATATTTATCTCACCCAGCATGGGTATATGTAAAAAGACACCCCAAAACACATTGCCCAACTTCTCCTGAGTACGGTGATACCACATGTGTGACACTTTTTTGCAGCCAAGGTGGGCAAATGGGCCCACATTCCAAAGAGCACCTTTTGGATTTCACAGGCCATTTTTTACAGATTTTGATTTGAAACTACTTCGCACGCATTTGGGCCCCTAAAAGGCCAGGGCAGTATAACTACCCCACAAGTGACCCCATTTTGGAAAGAAGACACCCCAAGGTATTCCGTGAGGGGCATGGCGAGTTCCTAGAATTTTTTATTTTTTGTCACAAGTTAGCGGAAAATGATGTTTTTTTTTTCTTACAAAGTCTCATATTCCACTTACTTGTGACAAAAAATAAAAACTTCCATGAACTCACTATGCCCATCTTCTTTCCAAAATGGGGTCACTTGTGGGGTAGTTATACTGCCCTGGCATTTTAGGGGCCCAAATGCGTGGTAAGTAGTTTGAAATCAAAATGTGTAAAAAATGGCCTGTGAAATCCGAAAGGTGCTCCTTGGAATGTGGGCCCCTTTGCCCACCTAGGCTGCAAAAAGGTGTCACACATGTGGTATCGCCGTACTCAGGAGAAGTTGGGGAATGTGTTTTGGGGTGTCATTTTACATATACCCATGCTGGGTGAGATAAATATCTTGGTCAAATGCCAACTTTGTATAAAAAAAATGGGAAAAGTTGTCTTTTGCCAAGATATTTCTCTCACCCAGCATGGGTATATGTAAAAAGACACCCAAAAACACATTGCCCAACTTCTCCTGAGTACGGCGATACCACATGTGTGACACTTTTTTGCAGCCTAGGTGGGCAAAGGGGTCCACATTCCAAAGAGCACCTTTCGGATTTCACCGGCCATTTTTTACACATTTTGATTTCAAACTCCTTACCACATATTTGGGCCCCTAGAATGCCAGGGCAGTATAACTACCCCACAAGTGACCCCATTTTGGAAAGAAGACACTCCAAGGTATTCGCTGATGGGCATAGTGAGTTCATAGAACTTTTTATTTTTTGTCACAAGTTAGTGGAATATGAGACTTTGTAAGAAAAAAAAAATCATCATTTTCCGCTAACTTGTGACAAAAAATAGTGTTTGTACTGTCTGGGCATTGTAGAACCTCAGGAAACATGACAGGTGCTCAGAAAGTCAGAGCTGCTTCAAAAAGCGAAAATTCACATTTTTGTACCATAGTTTGTAAACGCTATAACTTTTACCCAAACCATTTTTTTTTTTTACCCAAACATTTTTTTTTTATCAAAGACATGTAGAACAATAAATTTATAGAAAAATTTATATATGGATGTCGTTTTTTTTGCAAAATTTTACAACTGAAAGTGAAAAATGTCATTTTTTTGCAAAAAAAATCGTTAAATTTCGATTAATAACAAAAAAAGTAAAAATGTCAGCAGCAATGAAATACCACCAAATGAAAGCTCTATTAGTGAGAAGAAAAGGAGGTAAAATTCATTTGGGTGGTAAGTTGCATGACCGAGCAATAAACCGCTAAAATTGTGGAGTGCCGATTTGTAAAAAAGGGCCTGGTCTTTAGGGGGGTATAAACCTGTGGTCCTTAAGTGGTTAAGGTTACTTTCTTTCTGTGTTGACAAATACTTTGTTAAAAAAGTAAGGACTCTTTATTTTTTCATAATAAAAGAATATTGAGTTTGGATCACTTTGTTTCTTACACCGTTCACACAATTCTTATGTACAGGATTCGTAGGATTCAAAATTCGAAAGATTCGATATATTCGAGAACCTTTTTCGTATTCGGATTCGAAAAAAATTTGATTCGTCCCACCTCTAATAAATGCTCAGAAAAATGTTGTAATAATGATAATGAATGAAGAATCACAGTGAAAAAGGTTATTGAATTATAAACCTTTATCTTTATAAATAATGTATAATACACATCAGACATAGTTCAACATATGTAAGGGGGTGGAGGGGGGGTGAGAGAGATGGGGGAAATTAATTTTCTAAGAAATGGTTTCTCCCTTTTTTTTTCTCTTCTTCTGTGGTGCTTCTGGCGTTATAGTATAGTATGTGATATTGTGGCTTATAATTCAATAACCTTTTTTCAAGCTGATTCTTTATTCATTATTATAAATAAAAAAATGTTGGGGTATTTATTATTATTATGTATGAATGTTACTCCATATTCTTTATCAATTGAATTTCATGATTTTTAATGGTATTTATTGTCCAATAAATATATTTTTGGGGTATTTTTATATATAATTAATCATGTATCTAACATGTTTTTTTATATATTTTATGTAATGATTCAATGTATTAATTAGCATAATTATATATAGGTTATTTATATTACCTTCATAATTCTGGGAATACAGGGTCATTTTGTCACTTTCATCATGTTATTTTAGTCAATCATATTTTTACACATAATTCTTTCCCATGCATATCACCATCCTTTAACACTACATTTGCCCGCAGAGTGAAGCGCAATTGCACTCCATTAGATCAAGACACGTCCGCCCCTGCATCACATGTATCGCGAGACTTAAGCTCACGACCATGATTACTTAATCACTCCGCTTGTGGAACGCATTTGCGTTCCACTGGTAGGAGGTGCGCCTATTTCATGTGATCTTGATCACATGACTTCTCTACACTTCTCCTTAGCGGCCGCCGGCGCAAGTGCGGTGAGCTACTATGGACGCCAGAGGCACCACAGACACACTTCTTACTCAGGTGACTTTTATATATTGTCAATTATCATGGATTATTACAGGATATATAAAGCATCTCATTGCACGTAGACATTCACCCCTGAGGAAGCCAGCCTTCCCCGGCAATACACGTGGGGCATTTGTTTCTGGACCCACCTTGGTAGTTCTTATACCTTTATTGCACTCAGGTATCAGGCACTTTGATGCTACATTATCACTCATTATTCATTTACTGTGGCTTTTATAGTACATATTTTCTGGATACCACTGGTTACTGTCATTTTGGACTGCATACATTTTGCCTATGATTGTGGCTTTTGGTGGGAGCTGTGTTGATTTCTGGTCTTATTTTGTACCAGCACATGTTATATTGTATACAATTTTTGTCTGTGTGTTTTTGTAGCCTAATAAAACTTGTATATTGTTTTTATATTTAGTGGATCTGCATCATATTGGGGTTTTCTTGGGCCATGTGGCCTATTTTGGGATCATACAGAACTGTATCATTTAAAGAAACAATAGGCAGTAATTTTATTTGCCAATGATACATAGAAATAAACATTTAGGCTTCTTAATCAACTTGCCAGCATTAGGGCCAAATAAAATTTTTGTATAAAGCTACGGAGAAAAAAGAGGAGGAACAGGGTTAGCCCAGGTCTCGCCGACGGTGAGGTCTTGTATCGGAGACCAGTCTCGAATGTTCATATCAGTGATCTTTAGGAGTTGCAAAATCTCATGTAATTCTGAGTGATTTCTCAAGATGAACCATTTCCGTCCGCTGTGAAGCAGAGCCGAAAGGAGAACAGCCATAAATAAGGTATGTCTCTATGTCTAAGTAACTCTGTCAGTGGCTTGAGGATACTTTTTTGAAAGTGTGACTCTCACCAAGTCCTGGTAGATTGAGATTATTGACCCCTCAACATGTGTGCTTCTGGCTAAGTGTAGGATGTCCTCTCTGACTTTGGAGTGAAATAGATAAACATATTATATCTCTGGAGGGTTGGTCTGTAGGTGCAGGTTTTGCTCTCAGCGATCTGTGCGCCCTTTCAATAGCAATCCCTAGTGGGTATTAGTCCCCTAGGACTGAGATAAAAATGTTTGACATAATCTGGTAATGCTTCAGCTTGGATTGATTCGGGGACCCCCTTTAGGCGCAGATTATTACGGGATTCTCTGTTTTCTTGGTCCTCTAGCTAGTTCACCATTTAATTCATATGTGTTTGGCATGATGTCAAGGCTGAGGAGGCCGCTTCAGTATAGGAGATCAGCTGTGTTTGGGCAGATTCAAGCTGTTCGACTCTCCCTCCAATACTCCTCATGTCTTGGTTAATATATTGCAGTACTTTCATGACAGATTCTAGAGCTTTGGAGAGTACCTTGCAAAGAAAATATCTTGAAATATTGAGACTCCTGTCGTCTTGAGTGTCGTCACCATCACTATCCATTTCTTGCAGACTGGGCGAGAGTTCCCTCTCTATTCTTCTGCTAGGAGAGACTTTGTGGGACTGGAGGGGTTTAGCCAAAGCTGATAAATGGCCCTTCTGTACGAAAGAGTCCAAGGAGCCTGTTTGGCGTGACAAGTTGGTGTTCCTGGACTTATGGGGACCAATTTTCACTATTACTGTCAGATGATATCTGATCCTGATGGGCGAACAGCCATCAGTAGTTGTGTAGATGTCTAGCCTCCTTTGTCTAGTGGCCCCAGTTTGCTGGGTTGTAGAGGTTTAGTCTAGCATGTTTTAGGCCCTTGGCAGAGCAAGATGTATGGATCTTCTGATGGTCGTCGGGACGGCTGTGAAAAATTCGGTCAATGGCCCTTTAAATGTCTGGATAGAGAAGAGGATCCCAACTGTCATGGATGGCGGTTTAGGAAAATTCTGCACTAAATTTGCGATAGGGGAGATGGCAGAGGGGGAGCAGTGTGGCTGGTAGGAAATGTCTCAGTCTCTAGACAAGCCCAGGACAGACTCAGCAGTCAACAGGGCAGGGCAGAAATGTCCAAGAGCACCATGCTTTTTTGCAGGACGCAGTGGTAGTTGCCCCCTAAAGTGCTCCTCCATTTTTGTGGGTCTATGCACAGGGAGGCTATGAGGTGCCTTCGAAGATGGCAGCGTGTGGATGCGAGAATCTTTCAGGACCTGGTGCCTATATTGTAAGTAGGTGCTGACTTGTATTTTGTAGTGTTGTTTGGGTGTCTCCCTTGTGTCTTTCTCCCCATCGGGAGGAGGTCCGGCTGCTTGGAGTGGAGGCGCTCCGCTCCTGGGTCGACGCCCGCACTGGTATTCGAGGCCGGGGATCTGCCTGCTTGCCTAGGCCACACCAAAATCTCGGGCTCTGACGGGTTTAGAAACACCAGCTGTAGCTCAGATTGTAGCAGGTGGCATAATAAGCCCAGGTGAAGATAACTCGAGTCAGTTATATTGTTTAAATAGGGCAGATGTCGTGGGATACTATCCGGTGGCTGAGTGCTGCTAGGATAGCCGTCCACACTTCTTGGCTGCAAGCCACGCCATCTGCCTGTCAATAATCTAATGTCTATGGCCTTCTTAACAGATTCCCTGGTTTTCAACCAGGACACATGTTCAGACATAGGCCAAAACTGAAGCCAGGAGTAAAGGTGGGATAGACTAACCAAAGACACCTAGACAATGAGGTCCTGGTGACCTCATCAAAGCTGGACAAGGATGAAGCATTGAGTTGGCATGGCAAGATATTGTGGCCAAAGTCACTGAGAGGACACATCATGCTGACACCACAAACCTCCCAAACACAGTGAGCAACAGGAAAGATGTGACATTGAAGCTTGGCAAGGTGAGAAACATTTACAATGTATAAAAGTAACTGTCAGTAAAATCCGTATCTCACACTTATTGGCAGCTGCATAACCCAGATTTCATTTGCAGTGAAAATTTTCTTCAATCTGTTACACAATTTATGAATCTATGATCAAAAATTCATTAGGAAACAATTCATGCATGTTGCATGTGGTTGAGTAGCTTGACTTTTTGACAACATAAGATGTAAAACACTTGAATATTGTACACCATAAATTTGCAAGGAGAATATATTCATTTGCTTTGAAACATGAGGGTTAAGCTGCCTAATCTTGCAATGCCTAAAATGTAATCCTGAACTAATCTTATGTTTTATGGCACAAAATTTCTGCTTACAGCTCTGACTGTGCATCATCATTAGATTCGGGAGATATGCCAAACCAACTCTAATCTAATATGGAAATGAGGTGTTGGCCTTGATATTGTGTCATTCTGCTGAATGGAATCACCTGCACCCATCTCTCTTTGGAGACATTTCAAACAGAGTTAGCTCCTTAAACCTTCTAATTAAAATGAGAAATCCCCAAGCTTCCATGACTGAGCTTAGAAAAAGATTATTAGGAATTTAATAGGGAAAATATCACAGCCCAGGCCATCTGTGACCCAGGGTACGATGAGAATTTAAAGAAAACTGAAAGGAGGAAGCATACATTTCAATGAACGCTTCAGGAGAATGGCTATAGAGCAGCAATAAATCAACATACTTAGAGTACAGCCTTTTTCAGATTTAATTACTGTTACATAATTATTAGCAAAGCATTTGCTTCTGAAACTGTAAAACTCATTACATCAAAAATCCCCAAGCTCCCTATGAATTTCATAAACTAGTTTGCTTTTTTCAGCTGTGGGAAAATTTACTAGAGTAGATTTCAATTGTAAGGCTCACCTTAGAGAGTCATCTGTGCTCAGGCTGTGCTCTCTTTTCTCATTGGAATGACTTGACTAGGGCTCTTCAGTGGAAAACCGTAGCATTTCTGAGCATATGACACAGAACAGAATCTGTTTTGCTAGTCTCAAGATGAATGCTGTTAGACTTTTGTGAACAAACCAGACTGGAATATTGATTAAATAAATATTTAATCCAAAATATTTTTTGGCTTAAAAGCTGTGTTATAAACCATCCTTTTGTGTAACCTTGCTGTGAGCTGTATGGGACTTGTCAGAGAATTCTATATTCCTGAAGCTGAGTTCTTTAAAACAGCAAATTGTTCGATTGAGTGCAGACTTCAATTGATTCTAGAGTCTACCAAGACATTTAAACTACTGGGAAGAAAGGGATGCAAATGAGCTCTTAACAAGCTCTGCCTTTAATGCCACCAGATGTAAGGCAGCTATCCTATAAGTCAATGTTCGACCCTTTAAATAGGCTTTAAGACATGACTCGGATATTAAATAAGCCAGCACCTCATCTGCCAACAGCTGTTTCGGGGTGATTGCCCCTCATCAGAACAGAAAGTACTGGCTTAAGAGGCCTAAGTCAGGATTTGTGGGGTACTATTTCTCCTTGGGGAGAGAGTGCCTTAATCAGTGTGAGGAGACTTAAAGGTCATACAGAGTTGTGTTACTAAACTCTTCTACCCCGCTACAATCTGTTAAGAGCCTTAACCTTGTCATCTGATGTGATTTTACATTATGTCATTCACAAATGTGCATAAACCATGTTCAATTCTATTATTGTTGTAATTTCCCATGCAGGTGGGAGCAAAGGCTTGATAGGAACTTAGTTTCAGTTTAGTATTTCTGAGCTGGAATAGTTCATTCCAGCTTAGCTCCCCCTCTGTGGAGGTGTGGACTATTCCTACAGCCTACACCCTGGTAGGAGAAGGAAGTTAGTGAAGAGTGCAGTCCACCACCTGCTTGGGGTAGGGTGTGCATGTTAGGAGCTCCTGATATAGGGAAACAAGCGTGGACCAAGTCTCGTGCTGAGACATTGATCACTATCCCCAGCCTGAGCCCTTTAGCCTCAGCCGGATGACAAGACAGCAGACAACCTCCAGTTCCAGGAAGAAAGCATTCCCTGAGAATATAACTGTGAGTAAAGTCCAGAGACCCAGGAGAAGCCGTATTTCTCCTCATCTGGTCAGTCCCCATACAGCAGAAGATAGAAAGTGCAGAAGTAAAATTCCTGCTACAGTATAGAGCTACAAAGCAGACGCCCTTTCCTGCAAGCTTCAGGTTTATAGAGCAGAAGATTCATTCCTGCCAACCATTGCAGAAAGCCTGCTGGGACCTAAGACAAAAAGCTGTACCTTGCTTGGATGAAAGTTACCCTCAGTAAAGACGAGTTTGAACTTTACCAAAAGTCGGGATATCAGTTTCTGCTGCAAAATCCCTCTATTACTCCTCCTATCACTACACTCCATTTTATTGCAAGTGAGCCAGGAGCCATGAGTCCAGCTGTATCCAGGTAGGAGACACCGTTGACACAATTACCACTATCATACAGAGACATTACACCACTCTGGCATTCCGAACCTGGGACATGAGTTATAACACCTTTGAATGGCCCTGTGATTGTACCCTGCGCACACTGCAATTGGCATCACAACAAATACTGAACATTTTAACAACCCGTTCCTGGTCACTGCATAAGTGGCGTCAGCGTACCTGTATCCTGCTTATTGCAAATTTGGCGTCACGAACAGGATCGAGCTGTGTGCCAACAGGATCAAACTGGGTGCCATAACAGGATTGGATTGGATTGTGTGCCTATCCCTACTACAAGGCCTACAGACTGCAAGACCCGGAAAATTGACTTTATTGACTTAATTGCGGTGCCAGAATGCACTACACAGTGCGCACCAGCACTCCAAGGGTTAATTTGCCATATTCATGTAATGGCGCCGCTTCTTCATGCCCTTCAGAAACGGGAAAACTCAAGAACGCCCTCTCAAGGGCGCGAAAATGATGTCTACGCCCCCTAGAAGCGGGAACACTCAAGCCTGCCCACCAAGAACTTTGCAATGTGAGCCAAGGGAGTGAAGACTCCTCCCTCTGGGCTCCACCCTCATTCCCTGTACCGAGTGAGAAAGTAGAAGCAGGGAACATGGTGCTCACATCACCCAAGTGGAACCAAATGGCGGTCCAGAACAGCTAGTGTACGAGACTCACCTACCAGAGATCCGGGTCTCCCAGCTTATGAAGAGAGCTGGCCCCAGCGCTTTTGGAGTATCCCCAGAGGCTGTGAGTTCCTCAACTGGTGGAGAGATGGTCACCGCAGCCCTAACAAAGATGGCCGCCGTTCCTGAACCCGCTCCCGAGGATGATGACGTTGTGTTGGCAGTACAGACCCTGAAGGCTGTGTTTCCCTCCGCAATGGCAAAACACACAGACAAGACGTCTTCCCAGATGGCCGCCAGCGACAAATCTGCTCCTGCGGAGACCACCGCCAGCCAAGTCGCCCAGTCCCCGGACATACCTGCATCGCCTACGGCACCTACAGTTCCAGCGACTGACGTCCCGGCTCCAGATACGGCTGTGACCACCGCCAGGCACCAGCAGGAGGCGCCGGAACCACAGCCAGTTGGCCTGAACAGGCTCCGCCCCGCATGCTTGCTGGTGCGGCGGAGGCGGCCGGAGTTTCCACTCTGCCGCCCAGAAAAGAAACCCCCAAGTCAGGGAGGCTTAACCCGGAGGTCCCGGTCGAGATAACCGCCCACGCCCAGACCTCATGGGAATACAATTTGGCTATAGAGAAGTTGGTCAAGCATGTCCTAGATAACCCCAGACCAGATGACCCAAAGCTCGTCGCACAGGGACAGTCCTTTGGTTTGCTGTGGAGAGAGGAGTGGGCTTCCTCCAGGACAATCATTCAGGGGCTGAAATATTTGTGGGCCGCCACTCCGTTAAGCGCCACTATTTGCCGCAGGCCCGCCACAACCTATATGTGGGCGACCAGGTGGAATACGCCCCCATGCGCTCCATTCAAGGCCCTTTCTCTGCCGGTGTGACTTTACTGGCCAAACCATTGTCCCCTGCAGTTACCCCAGAGACCTGGCAGGAAGGTCCAGGCTTTGCAGGGAGAGTCTGCTGCCTGCAAGAGACCCCAGATGGCAGGATGAAGTTTAGAGAACAGCCCCAGGCAGCCCCTCATCCCTGACCTGGCCGCACCACCAACACTACGGGTGGGCCCAGATCAACAATTCAGTTCTGACATTCAATCCCAGGGTGCAGCCATACGTCCTACCCTGGAAGCTGCCACAGGCACCTTCAGCCAGAGGTATTGCCCACCTCTGCACCGGCAAGGGATCCCGACTTGCAGCAGGTTACTACAGCATTCTCCAGGCTGACTATGCAGCCATTACCAAAAGGCACCACTAGAGGGCAGTGGTGCACCACAACTGCTGCAAAATCGAGCTACCAGAAACAGGAGCGCCCTCTAATGAGATTTAGTAGCTCCAGCAGCGAGGAGGACCTGGACGTTCTTCTCTAAAATGCTCCTTTTAAAAAATAAAGGACTAATGGGAGCCACAGCGTGGACTGGTCCTGAAAACTGAGGGACTGTCGGACAGTTTTGTTTTACTCCGTTGCCACTAGGAACAGCCTCAGCTGGATGGCCATGTTTGTGAGGACTCCCCCCAACTATCCTTAATCCTTTGTGTCCAAGTTATGCATTGTTTTATCCTCTTTCTCAGGTTACTTGATAGCCTTATGGAACTATGGTTCTTAATATGCTGCTATTTTATGTGCTTTTATATGACATTTTATACCACCCTTTGGATTACAATTAACTTTTATTGTTCCTGTATATTACAAGTAACTTATGGACTTATTGTTCCTGTCCACAGTCACAGTCCAGAGACCCAGGAGAAGCCGTATTCCTCCTCAGCTAGTCAGTCCCCATACAGCAGAAGATAGAAAGTGCAGAAGCCAAATTCCTGCCACAGTATAGAGCTACAAAGCAGACGCCCTTTCCTGCAAGCTTCAGGTTTATAGAGCAGAAGATTCATTCCTGCCAACCATTGCTGAAAGCCTGCTGGGACCTAAGACAAAAAGCTGTACCTTGCTTGGATGAAAGTTACCCTCAGTAAAGACGAGTTTGAACTTTACCAAAAGTCGGGATATCAGTTTCTGCTGCAAAATCCCTCTATTACTCCTCCTATCACTACACTCCATTTTATTGCAAGTGAGCCAGGAGTCCAGCCGTATCCAGGTAGGAGACACCGTTGACACAATTACCACTATCATACAGAGACATTACACCACTCTGGCATTCCTAACCTGGGACGTGAGTTATAACACCTTTGAAGGGCCCTGTGATTGTACCCTGCGCACGCTGCAATTGGCATCACGACAAATACTGAACATTTTAACAACCCGTTCCAGGCCACTGCATAAGTGGCGTCAGTGTACCTGTATCCTGGTCATTGCACATGCTCCTCTGGAATTCAGGGAAGAATAGAATGCAAGTGAGCTTTTAACAAGCTTTGCCTCTAATGCCACCACATATAAAGCAGATATCTTATAAGTCAATGTTTAACCCTTTAAATAGGCCTTGAGACATGATTCAGATATTAAATAAGCCAGCACCTCATCTGCAGACAGCTGTTTCGGGGTGATTTAAACTACTGTAACACAATACTGGAAATTATTTGCCAGGAAAGAAAACTATTAAAGGGGATGTCCCAAAGATTTTTTTTTTTTTTTGTTAAAGGATCTGAATAATGTAAAATAATGAAATAAGTCCTACTCACTTAATTAAGCCCTTGCCTTTCCTATTCCAATGCTTTTTGGTCTCCCATAGTATCTGCTTCCTGGTTTCTCCTGACAAACAGGAAATTACCACATAGCCAGTCTCTGTTTGAGGTTTGTCAGAGCTGTGGTGTGTGATTGGCTGAGCAATACTTTTCTTTTAATCAACCCTGTGGATGCTCCCTTAAACATCCAAATGACATGGCTCACATATATGCAAAGTGCTCATGAGATTAGAGAACCTGTATCCTTATTGGAATAAGATTGTTAGGGTAATTCTGCAAGACATAGGTGTCCAAAGACAGTTTTTAGGATGAGAAATGCTGAAATTGTAAAATAACTACATTCTATCTTTATATGTGCAGTGGGCATGGGCCACAGGGGTCAGGCACACTGGCGGAACACAGAGAGGATGAGAGAGGCTCGACTGGCAATAAGGGGGGTAGTAGTCCTCATGGCAAATCCCCTCTCCGGCTGTCCCCTAGGCTGCAGATGCAGTGGATGGAGGGGCACACCCTTTGTTCCCTTGGGGCACACCTCGGGCTTGGGGCTCCTGTCTGATGGTGGCTGGGGTGCCCTTGTTGGTGGATAGTTGGCAGGGTGCAAGGCAGGAAAATGGGCATAAAGGCTGGCAGCTGGTGAAGGCTAGAATAAATAAAGTCTCTCTTTGCTGAAGAAAAGATGAGTGTTGAAGTATAAATATAGGCACTAGGCGCAGTTTTCAAGTATTTCACAAGTCAGTAATTCTCCAAAAGGTTCTGTATTAGGGGTAGGCAATATGATGTTCCTCTCTAAGTCTCTCTCTACATATACCACCCAACCTTCACAAATAACCACAGGCATGCAACTTCTGTCTCTATATAACTGCAGTTCCCAACTGTGTGGCACAGTCCTGGATCAGATGGCCAGGCAAATTACCCTAATCACATGCAGTAAAGTCCAAAGCCATATTGCCTTTACTGTCTCAGTCCAAGCACAGTCTTCATGGTCCTCTACGTTCTGTATAAATTCAATGCTTCTATCCTCAGACTTTTATCCTCAGCAGAGTTGCTTTTATGGCAGCTTTTCACTCTCAGTAATGGTGTTTTCCTGGAGATGTTTTCTCTTTTGGGCTATTTGGCTGCAGCACACACACCAAATAGTGTTGAGCGCGAATATTCGAATATCAAACTTTTTTAGCGAATATCGGCACTTCGATAATTCGCGAATATTTCGAATATAGTGCTATAAATTCTATATTTCGATTATTATTATTTTTTTTATTGTTATATTTTTTTCTTTCCCACTTCCCAAAAGTAGTTCTTACCTGTCCTTAGGATTCCTGGCTTCCTGGCTGCTCCAGTCAGTGCCTGTTGCTCGCTTCTGACGACGTCCGTGCTCATGGAGCTTCCCCATCACCATGGAACGTCTCCATACTAGAATGTACTGTCGGATTTGAGAATTACGTTGAAATCGCAATTCGGTTAATTCAAGTTATAATAATCGAATTTCGATTTCAACTTAGCACTGCTATATTCCATATTCGTTAATTCTAGCCTAATATGAAATATAGCAGTGCTAAGTTGAAATCGAAATTCGATTATTATAACTTGAATTAATCGCATTGCTATTTCAACTTGGACCTGGTTTACTATGGTTGGCTTGGTAGAATTTGCGAATTTGACGAATGTATTCGTTATATTCCTCAAAACGAAGATAACAAAGTATTCTCCATCTTCGTTTTAGCTCCATATTCGTCAACTTCGCTAATTCTAGCAATCAAATAGGAAAGTTGACTATAGAGACAGCTAAGTTTAATTCGCTATGCGATTATATATATTTTTTTTTTTTTTTATTGAATACCGTATTTTTCGCCCTATAAGACGCACCGGCACATAAGACGCACCTAGGTTTTTGAGGAGGAAAATAAGAAAAAAAATATTTTGAACAAAAAGGTGTGCTTTTGGTGGGTTTTGAACTAATTGTGGTCTGTGGATGGCACTGTTATGGGGGATCTGTGGGTGACACTTATGGGGGATCTGTGGGTGACACTTATGGGGGATCTGTGGGTGACACTTATGGGGGATCTGTGGGTGACACTTATGGGGGATCTGTGGGTGACACTTATGGGGGATCTGTGGGTGAAACTTATGGGGGATCTGTGGGTGACACTTATGGGGGATCTGTGGGTGACACTTATGGGGGATCTGTGGGTGACACTTATGGGGGATCTGTGGGTGACACTTATGGGGGATCTGTGGGTGGCTCTTATTGGGCTCTTTGGATGGCACTGTTATGAGGATCTGTGTATGACATATATATAGCATCTTATGCTATGTGTCATCCACAGATCCCCTCCATAAGTGTCCCTGTAGTGAATGACCCTCAATACAGGGGCTGGGGGACGGCATCTGCTTTTATAATTAATATAATATAACACCACATGGGCCCCGCTCAATGTATATTATTGTATCTCTAATAGTAAATTGTTATGCATATAATCGCATAATGAGCGCTGTGTATTACTTACAACTACAGTACAAGCGCTCGCCGCTCGGTAGGTAGCAGAGAGGAGGGAGGAGGCAGGCCGGGAGGACGGGCGCTGGCAGCGCGAGTCATACGTCACGCGCCTGCTTCATTCATAAAGTAGGCGGCGCAGGCGCGTGATGTATGACTCACACTGCCAGCGCCCGTCCTCCCGGCCTGCCTCCTCCCTCCTCTCTGCTACCTACCGAGCGGCGAGCGCTTGTACTGTAGTTGTAAGTAATACACAGCGCTCATTATGCGATTATATGCATAACAATTTACTATTAGAGATACAATAATATACAGTGAGCGGGGCCCGTGTAGTAGAATACAGTCACTGCACGGGCCCCGCTGTCATTATAAAAGCAGATGCCAGCCCCCAGCCCCTCCTCCCTCACAGCTGATACACCCGCCGCGCGGCATCGCGGCCGGTGTATCATTGAAAACTCGGCAAAATCAGCAGCATTCGCCGTATAAGACGCACTGCTATTTCCCCCCCACTTTTGGGGGGGAAAAAGTGCGTCTTATACAGCGAAAAATACGGTACTTAAATACTTGATTATTATAATGATTCTATTTATAAAAATAAAAAAAGCTAAGTAATATAATTGCATAGCGAATTAAACACAGCTGTCTCTATAGTCAACCTTCCTATTTGATTGCTAGAATTAGCGAAGTTGACGAATAGGTAGCTAAAACGAAGATGGAGAATACTTTGTTATCTTCGTTTTGAGGAATATGACGAATACATTTGTCATATTCACTAATTCTACCAAGCCAACCATAGTAAACCAGGTCCAAGTTGAAATAGCAATTTGATTAATTCAAGTTATAATAATCGAATTGCGATTTCAACTTAGCACTGCTATATTCCATTTTTTTTTTAAAGTAATATAATTCGGGGCGTCGCCTGGCTGCTGACCGAGATGGCCGCATGAAAGAGGAGCTCCTTCACCGCAGCGACGTTTACTCAGCCAGCCTTGCATTTTAATCATCTGGGTGTCTGATCTTTTTGCCTTCTGCCTCCCTTACCGTCCCCTGCTACTATGGGGAAATCTAAGAAGTCCCTACCTAAGCTCCAGTACGGACCGGTGGACTCCTTCTTCACCAGAGGCAGAGGAAAAGATGGCGCTGGCCTCATGACGGAATCCCCGCCAGCGTCTCCTCTCAGTGCCCCGTCGCCTTCACCTGCGGTCCGCTCTCCGTCCCCACCGGACCAGTCAGAGCTATCTCACCTCCTCCATGGGTCCCAGCCGTCTCTTCCTCCAACTCCTGCTGACATCACAGATCCCGCACATGCGGGCCAAGATGGCGCCCGATCTCCCTCAAGCAGCGCTGGCCTCCAGGCATGGCCGCAACTCAGCGACTCCTACCAAATAAATCTGGATGTTTCCGATTCCTCTGGACGGCAGGTCAGTGACTTTTCTGGCAAAACCTATGCCGCTGGTCAGCCTGATGACCCTTTTCACAGGCTCTCTACATCAGACAAGCTAGTCACTAAAGATTCTCTTAAAGCCATGTTGCTGGCCCTGAAATTCTCCCTCAGCACTGACATGGAGAAACTGCTTAACCCAGTAATTACAAGAATGCAGACAGCTGAAGGCAAAATTAACCATATTGAAACAAAAATGGGGGAATTTGCGTCATCCCAAAACGAGCTCATTGACGCTCATAATGACATGGCCGACCAAATTGAGGCCATCAATTTAAAGTTGGCAGATATGGAAGATCGCTCTAGACAAAACAACATAAAGTTTAGAGGCATCCCTGAGGAGGTGACCCCTGAGGACTTGCAACCATATTTGAAAGGCCTTATGAAAATACTCCTGCCTCAGATCCCGGCTCCCAACATGATCATTGATCGAGCCCACAGAATACCAAAACCCTCTCATTTAGAGTCACACATCCCGCGTGATACCATTGCGCGCATTCACTTCTTTCACACCAAGGAAGCTATGATGATAGCTGCGCGAAGAAAGCAACCGCTTCCTGCTCCTTATCAGTCGGTTAAGCTTTTCACTGATCTGTCAAGACTCACGCTTAGACGTTGCAGAGAGCTAATACCTATCACTACAGCTCTCCAGGACAGTGATGTCCCTTATAAATGGGGTTACCCTCTGAAAATTCTCATCCGTAGAAATGGGCAAATTCACGCGATCAAAAATCTGGATGAAGGAAAGCAACTCCGCCGGCTTTGGTGTATTCCTCTTTCCTCAAAACCCATTGGAAGGGATCCCCCTGCTTCACAATCGTCTCATTCATCCTCTACAGGGACCTGAACACGTACTCTACTTTTGTCTACATCATTCCTACAGGGAAGGGCATCCTGTGTACATAGAACCCCGCCTGATGATGGAACTGTTACAAGACATGGATTCTACTACTGGGCTGCTTTCCTGCTGCTCAAACAGGACCGGTGCGACCTCCTACACCCTGACACTTGTCCTTTTACCTCGTCAGCCCTGGCGTTGGACTCTCGCCCCTAATATATCCGGGTGACAAGATTTGTCGTCTTCCACCCTACTCTGTCCTAGATTTCTCTCTTTCCTTCCTTTTCTGTTTAACTCTTTCCTTTTCCTCTCTCCCTTGGTGGCTGATATCCCCCCAGTGACCCCGGGGAATTACTGACTGACTTTGTATTTATATTTTTGTATTGTACTGATCTAAAGAAGTATCTCCGTTGTTCTCCTAGCATATAGGTGACCTTCTGTGCATAGAGATGGGTCTCAAGATTATGAGCCTCAATGTTAAAGGCCTCAACTGCCCTCAGAAACGAGCTTATCTTTAGTCTGAAGCTTTGACCTCCCATGCTGACGTGCTGTGTGTACAAGAATCCCACCTTCTCCAAGCTGACGCCTCTCGAATTCATCACCGCCTCTTTCCAAACATCTTCCACTCACACTTCTCCAGGAAAAAACTAGGTACTTTTATTGCAGTTAAAAACACGGTAGCGTTCACCCCAATTGCCTCCAAGATGGCCCCTTCTGGCCGCTATGTCATATTAGTATGCTCCATAAATAATGTAGTGTACACTCTTGTCAATTTGTATGCCCCTAATTCACACCAATTAGCATTTTTACACAAAGTAATGCGGCAGGATAATTCACTTAAGCAAGGTAAATTGATTCTCTGTGGAGACTTTAACTCGGTCCTACAATCTGCCCTCGACTCTTCCTCCCCCTCCCGTAAAACAGATGGGGGAATAGCCTCTTTTCTGCAGACAGAGGGATTAACTGATGTGTGGATAGCCCAACCTAGTCTGAAAAGGGATTATACCTTCTTCTCCGTTCCACATCTCTCCTACTCTCGAATAGACCTATTCCTGGTTGACCATACTTCCCTGCTCCATACCCTTTCCACAGATATAGGCCTGATAAAGTGGTCTGACCACGCTCCCATCACAATCACTCTTGATGAGCAATATCAATCTCACAGGGCCCCAGTATGGAGAAACAACACTTTTCTCTTTAACAACCCTAAACACACGGAGGAATTATCTGCCCACCTCCGCGAGTTCTTTGAATTCAACGTTGGCTCCGTCTCAAGTAATTTTGTGATATGGCAGGCTCATAAGGCTTTTATGAGAGTATCCCTAATTAAATTGAACATCAACTTAAAGAAACAAAGAGAGAGGGAGATAACGTTGACCTTGAGAGAGATAGCTGATCTGGAGAATATTAATAAATCCTTCCCTACAACACAGGGCTCCAACTCCCTCCGGGTTGAGCGAAATAAACTGAGTGCTCTACTATTACAAAATTACCATAAATCCCTCCTTAGAATGAAATCCAAATTTTATGCCCAAGGAAATAAAGCGGGACGTCTCTTGGCCCAGCAGCTTAAAAAGCAACAATCCAAATCCAGAATCCCATATTTGCTTCATCCGGTTACAAAAGCGAAGTTGCTAGACCCGAGGGACATAGCTGACCAATTTAAACTATATTATCAGACCCTATACAATTTAAAAGACCATACCTCGCTTCCACAGGACTGCTTGACCCTAGTAGAAGACTTTCTTTCCAAAGCTTCTTTACCCAGTCTAACTGAATCACAACTTCAGTCCCTTAATGCCCCAATCTCCTCTCAGGAATTGACTAAAGTAGTCTCGTCGTTACCGTTGGGAAAATCCCCAGGCCCTGACGGCCTATCGAATGAATATTACCGTCATTTCCTGCCTGACCTCCTCCCCCACCTACTAGATCTTTTTAATCGAGTTACGGAGGGTGACCCCTTCCCTAATGACATGCTTGAGGCGCTAGTGGTCACGATACCCAAACCTGGTAAGTCACCTGATATACCCCAGAATTTCAGGCCAATCTCCTTGTTAAATTCTGATATAAAACTTTTTGCCAAGCTCATTGCAAGCAGACTCCCTTGATCCCTTCCCTGATCCACTCAGACCAGACCGGCTTTGTGGCAGGAAGTCAGGCCTCTGACAACACCAGACGCATTGTAGACCTGGTCAATTTTGCAGAGGTCCATACCCTCCCTATGCTTGCAGTGACCCTGGACGCTGAAAAAGCATTTGATCGCTTACATTGGGATTACGCTTTTTCCACTCTCAGATGGATGGGTTTTTCAGGACAGATAATCCACTCCATTAGCAGTTTATACTCTCATCCCTCAGCGAGAGTGTGGATCAATGGAATCCTATCGGACCCCTTCATACAGGGAGTGCAGAATTATTAGGCAAGTTGTATTTTTGAGGATTAATTTTATTATTGAACAACAACCATGTTCTCAATGAACCCAAAAACTCATTAATATCAAAGCTGAATATTTTTGGAAGTAGTTTTTAGTTTGTTTTTAGTTTTAGCTATTTTAGGGGGATATCTGTGTGTGCAGGTGACTATTACTGTGCATAATTATTAGGCAACTTAACAAAAAACAAATATATACCTATTTCAATTATTTATTTTTACCAGTGAAACCAATATAACATCTCAACATTCACAAATATACATTTCTGACATTCAAAAACAAAACAAAAACAAATCAGTGACCAATATAGTCACCTTTCTTTGCAAGGACACTCAAAAGCCTGCCATCCATGGATTCTGTCAGTGTTTTGATCTGTTCACCATCAACATTGCGTGCAGCAGCAACCACAGCCTCCCAGACACTGTTCAGAGAGGTTTACTGTTTTCCCTCCTTGTAAATCTCACATTTGATGATGGACCACAGGTTCTCAATGGGGTTCAGATCAGGTGAACAAGGAGGCCATGTCATTAGATTTTCTTCTTTTATACCCTTTCTTGCCAGCCACGCTGTGGAGTACTTGGACGCGTGTGATGGAGCATTGTCCTGCATGAAAATCATGTTTTTCTTGAAGGATGCAGACTTCTTCCTGTACCACTGCTTGAAGAAGGTGTCTTCCAGAAACTGGCAGTAGGACTGGGAGTTGAGCTTGACTCCATCCTCAACCCGAAAAGGCCCCACAAGCTCATCTTTGATGATACCAGCCCAAACCAGTACTCCACCTCCACCTTGCTGGCGTCTGAGTCGGACTGGAGCTCTCTGCCCTTTACCAATCCAGCCACGGGCCCATCCATCTGGCCCATCAAGACTCACTCTCATTTCATCAGTCCATAAAACCTTAGAAAAATCAGTCTTGAGATATTTCTTGGCCCAGTCTTGACGTTTCAGCTTGTGTGTCTTGTTCAGTGGTGGTCGTCTTTCAGCCTTTCTTACCTTGGCCATGTCTCTGAGTATTGCACACCTTGTGCTTTTGGGCACTCCAGTGATGTTGCAGCTCTGAAATATGGCCAAACTGGTGGCAAGTGGCATCTTGGCAGCTGCACGCTTGACTTTTCTCAGTTCATGGGCAGTTATTTTGCGCCTTGGTTTTTCCACACGCTTCTTGCGACCCTGTTGACTATTTTGAATGAAACGCTTGATTGTTCAATGATCACGCTTCAGAAGCTTTGCAATTTTAAGAGTGCTGCATCCCTCTGCAAGATATCTCACTATTTTTGACTTTTCTGAGCCTGTCAAGTCCTTCTTTTGACCCATTTTGCCAAAAGAAAGGAAGTTGCCTAATAATTATGCACACCTAATATAGGGTGTTGATGTCATTAGACCACACCCCTTCTCATTACAGAGATGCACATCACCTAATATGCTTAATTGGTAGTAGGCTTTCGAGCCTATACAGCTTGGAGTAAGACAACATGCATAAAGAGGATGATGTGGTCAAAATACTCATTTGCCTAATAATTCTGCACGCAGTGTAATAACCAATGGATCGAGACAGGGATGTCCTCTGTCCCCGCTCCTATTTATTCTTGCGTTAGAGCCGTTGGCACAACATATTAGAGCCTTACCCACCATATCGGGGATTACTGTCGGCGATAGATCCCACACTATTACCCTTTATGCTGATGACATCATACTCACTCTAACAAATCCCTTGCAATCCCTTACAGCCACACTTGATGTAATCTCCCATTATGGATCCCTCTCATATTATAAAATTAACAGCTCGAAATCACAGGCCCTTCCTATCAACATTCCGCCCTCTGACCTAGCCACTTTAAAAGCCTCTCATGACCTTGACTGGCAGTGTTCAGAGGTTTCTTATTTGGGAATCAGGATCACCTCGCCCTGTTCTCAGCTTTACACACGGAACTATGTTCCCCTGCTTACCACCCTGTCTACAGACTTCGCGAGCTTCTCTATGCAGACGGTCTCTTGGGTGGGTAGGATAGCATCTTTCCAGATGATGACCTTACCGAAAATGATCTACATTTTTCGGGCCCTTCCAATCCCGATCCCAGCTGCATTCTTTCAAAAAGCTCAAGCACTGCTGGGCAAATATATTTGGGCAAATGCTAAACCTAGAGTGGCTCGTGAACTCCTAACCAGGAGGAAACGTGCTGGTGGAGCAGGTCTCCCCGATATTAAAGATTATTTCATAGCAATAGGCCTTTCCTTTGCTAGAGAATGGTGGGTGTCCAATAATGAAAAAGCGTGGCAGCAGATTGAATCTCATGTATTGAAACAGGTTCCTGTTAGAGATTACTTGATACATCTGTTATGGGGCCCTGCCCCCCCACGCACATCATTTCCTTACAATATCACATGCCAGTGCCCTTTGGACCAACATTCATAACACATCGAAAGACTCATTTTCCCGGTTTTTTAAAATCGCTTCCACACATGCTATTGAATTGTCCATACCCGACATTAACCTAACGCCATGGCGAGATAAAGGGATTGTCACTATTTCCCAAGTGATGCAGACCACTCTATTCTCCCCTTTGCCACTATTCAAAGTACCTTTGCTTTGCCTCACTCTGAATTTTATACATATTTAAGACTCCGTCACTTCCTATGAAAGACCCTACAATCTCCTCCCCAGGTCAACTCATTTGTCTTGCGACTATTTCAATTCCCCTCTCTTTTTAAGAAACACTCCACGAGACACTTGTATGATCTACTGGGGGATAGAGCTACTTTTATTAAATCCCCTCCCATCCATAGATGGGAAAGGGAACTAAATAAGATCTTTCCTGATGATTCATGGATTGCTGCCATAGGATTTATTGTATCAAATTTCAAATGTGTCACTCATTATGAAGCTGGTCTAAAAACTATTCTTCACTGGTACTTTACCCCCCAGAGACTTCATATAATCTACCCTACTACATCGCCATATTGTTGGAGGAGTTGTGGAGGAGGCGGATACTTGCTTCATATTCTCTGGTCCTGTCCTTTCCTTACTGAATACTGGAGGAATGTCTTCCAACTTGTCTCCACTCTAATAGATCATAGAATAGACCCCTCCCCAGAGCTAGCCCTGTTGTTCATTGGTATTAACAAAATCTCTCTCCCGCATAGATATATTACTGGCCATATTTTGCTTAGCGCCAAACTGGTCATTACCAGGCAATGGAAAAACCTGGCCCCTCCTTCGATTTCCGAAGTCATACAAGAGATCAATCAGACTTGCAGATATGAATACTCTGTACCCCCATCAATTGTTCCCACTAAGTTGAGACAGGCGGCTTGGAATAGGTGGACCCACAGCACTTTTTACTCCCCCTGAGAGAAGATTTCTAGGTGACTATTAAAACAACGGAGATGCAACTGGAGTACCCCCTTGCCCCCTTCCTCTGTTTCTTCTCCTTCCTTTTCTTCGCTCTCCTCTTTCTTCTTAGATATCACGCTACTCTATTTTGCTCTGTGGCCTACCACAGCTTTTGGTTACTACTTGAAATGTTTGCTGGTCACCAAATTAGTGACTACATTGTTCATTTTTATTTATTTTTATGTTTAGTCGTTCCTGACTTATAGGTTTGAATCAGCCTCACAACTGCAACGGATGGATAGCATCTACACAGATGCCTTGGTACTATAATTGCATTATGGTCGACATATACTATTACTGTATCTAACCTGTTTGATATACCAGTGGCATACAATACAACTCAATAGTGGCTGCGACCACAGTTTTGCTGACTTTGTTCATATATATTCATATGTCTTATGTGGCTGCGACCACATTTAGTTGCTCCATTGTCTTTTGTCTCATAGTGCTGATAAAATAAAAAACTATTGAAACGAAAGTAATATAATTCAATAAAAAAAAAAAAGCTAAGTAATATAATCGCATAGCGAATTAAACTTAGCTGTCTCTATAGTCAACTTTCCTATTTGATTGCTAGAATTAGCGAAGTTGACGAATAGGTAGCTAAAACAAAGATGTAGAATACTTTGTTATCTTCGTTTTGAGGAATATGACGAATACATTCGTCATCTTCGCTAATTCTAGATATCAAACCAATAGGAAAGTAGCCTTAAGTTAAAATCGCAATACGCGATTATTTAAATCGCATAATAATCGCGATAACTAGAATAATGACGAATATTCGATTTCGACGAATATGAAACGAATATTCCATTGAATATTCGCAAATTTAGTCTAAATCTAATATGGCACCTGCCGCTCATCACTAACACCAAACAGGTCCTCACTCACCCAACACCAGTTATATGTTACTAAGGCTACCATTTTAACCACAGTATTTCCTCCCATTCATAGCCTTTCTGGATCACAAGGTGCATAAATCAAAGCCTAACAATTAAGTATTAACTCTTTAGCTAATGAAAACAGACAAGATCCGAATCCTCAACACACAGCAGTACTATAAGATCCCTGAAACATTAACATACTGTATTCTACATCCATTGTTAAGTACCTTATTCTCTGCACTAAATGTCCTGCTTTATGGTCTCTTTGTTGAAGAAATAGGACAGAAACTTAAAACAAGAATAGGGTCTTACAGCCCCACAATTAAAGAGGAAAAGGTACACTTTCCTGTGGCTAAACATTTTTGTAGTGTCATGGCCCTCACCAGTGCCAGTAGTTCCAGTTTAAAGGAGCTATAGTTGTCAGGGTTGCCCTCTTACGACCTCAGAGACTGGCTGCCATAGGCAAGGACTCTCTCACGTCCATCCTGGACTTGGGATAACACGGCCCCCTTACCATGTAGACTTCCGTCAGTGTACAGCAGGAATGGGGTGTCGAACTGCGCATAAGCCGAAATTGGGGCACTGGTCAGCGCCTCTTTCACTGCTTCAAAGGCCTCTTGTTGCCAGGGTCCCCATTTGATGGGACGATTCTTCAGGCCCCCCGCAGTGCCCCTTAATAACTTGTTTAACGGGCCCACCAAATGAGCGAATCTGGGTATAAACCTCCTGTAGTAGCTGGCCAGTCCCACGAACGCCCTCACCTCTTGTAGGGTCACTTCTGGATGGCCACTTCTGGATGGCCTCCACCTTGCTGGGGGCTGGCTTTACCCACTCCTGGGTGACCAAATGTCCCAAATACTCTATCTGCTGTCGAAACAGTTGGCACTTCTTGGGCTTGATCTTGAGCCCATGGTCTCGCAGCCGTCTTAGGACCTGTCACATCTTTTGAAGGTGATCCTCAAAGAAGCCCCAAACACTATTATGTCGTCCAGGTCCAGAGATCTCCCAGACAGTGCTCCATCAACCGCTGGAATGTTCCCTGGGCATTGGAAAGGCCGAATAGCATCCGGTTAAACTTGTAGAGTCCCATAGGTAGGATGAAGGCCATCTTTGCTTTGTTCCTCTTGGCCACCGGTACCTGCCAGTACCCACTGGCCAGGTCAAGAGTCGAGAAGAACTTTGCATGACTTAGGGTGGATAATGACTTCTTAATTTGCAGAAGGGGTAGGCATCCGGGACGGTCTGGGCATTCAGCTTCCAATAATCCACGCAAAACCGGAGACTCACATCTTTCGTCTGCACCAAGACTACTGGAGCAGCCCAAGGTCTTTGACTCTCCTGGATCACCTAGTTTTCCAACATGCTGGCCACCATGTCCTTCACCTCCAGGTACATTTTAGGTGGGATTTGCCTGTAATGTTCCCTGATTGGTGCAGCATCACCGGTGGGGATTTCATGCTCAATGGCAGAAGCACACCCAAAGTCCTCATCATGTCTTGAGAACACCTCCTGAAATTTTCAAAGGGTGTCTTGTAGCGACTTCTGTTGTCCTGGAGTCAGGGTCTTGCAGTCCACCCCCATCCGGGCCATGATCACTCGACCATTCCACTCCGCTGTTGGGGTCTCCCTTTGATGGACCTCTACATCGTAAGTCCAGGCTGATCTCCTATCCGGCTGTAGTGTGAAGCCCCTTCGTCGAAGGATGCCCCTTTTGGACACAAATTTTGGCCAGGAAGGTATTCCCAGGAGCGGTTAACTCGCAGTCTGCAACATTGAGACAGCTTATGGGCACACATCCATCCTTTACAATAGCGAGGCTACCAGTGGGCGAATCTTCATTTCCTCTTGGCATGCAGGCTCAATCAGGACCTCCAGTCCATTCAGTTGTCATCCAGCCCCCACCAGCAGCGTCAATATATGTTCTTGTTGAGGTGGGATCTTCACTGGGGTCCTCCGTGGCACCTTTACATGTCCAATGGGCTGACCGGACATGTTGCTCTTTTGCAGACTACAGCTTTTCACCATCTGCTGTAAAACCTTCTGGGTTGGCCGGTGCGTGGTGGCCCGTTCCCAATACTTAGGCTCTTCTTTGGCATAGAGTTGATGGTCTAGGTCTCTCAGCACATTTATACCTAGTGTCACATCCATTCCTTTTCAGAGCGAATGGGCAACCAGCACGACCCTATTTTTGCTGATGTCTTGCCCAAGGAGTCGGACCCGCATCCAGACTATCCCTCGGGCGTCCATCTCTCTGTTATTGACAGTCGTCAGCCTGATGACTCTCCTGTCTTCTGGCTCCATCATATGTCTAAAGTATCTTTCGAAGAACTCAAGAGGCATAAGGGTACACTCCGACCCTGTATCAACTATGGCAGGATACCTTTTGACCTTCCAACTCAGCTTCCATAACAGGGCTGCTGGCATAAAGGTCGTGTTCCTCACGCATAGGACTTAGCTTCTGGTGTACCGCCCATGCCCATCTACTGCGGCGGTCGGAAGTTTAATGTCGGCTCGGACTTCATTTGTTTGGGGGCACTTTCTGGCCATATGGCCGTACTGTCGACAAGCCCAGCTGAGGGGCCCTCTTTTGACATGTCCCAGCACCTGAGTTATCGTCGGTAGAGTGGGGTGGGGTGCTGGGGTCATTTCCGGAGGCCTGGTAGATTCTGTCTTCATCTGGGACACTTCCAGCCGAATTTTTCTCAATTATGTCTGCAGCGACTGGACCACATCCTTTAAGGATTCTGCGTCTTCAGACCCCGACTGGTCCTCTGTAGCATGGGTGCTAATCACTACTCTAGCCACCACAGGCATGTGCTCTTCCTCTCTATCTACAGCGCCTAGGTAGATGCTGTAGAATGTCATGTCGGCCATCGTCCAGGTCATCTCTTGCAATTTGCCCTGTAAGAGCATGTTGGAGAGCCCCACTGTAACGGATCTCCTAGCACCCCGACTGGGTACCTCCGTTGATAAATGCTCCCAGTGCCTCCCGAGGACTCCAAGCACTCCGCTCGACACCGATACCACCACAGGAACCAGGAAAAGGAACAGCTCTTACAAGAGCTAGGAGTAATAGCCAGGGGAGTATACAAGTATAGCAATCCCCACACACATGAGACGAGGCTCTATGTTGAGTGTAAAAACAGGAACTCTTTATTGAGGGCTACCCGCCCCTATTTATGCAGGTCCCCATCTGGTGTACACGCCCCTAGGGGACCAGAAGGAAGACTGTGACACAGGACAGATACGTAGCACTCAGGATACACAGACACAACACATCCCCACAATGCATCATGGTTTACTCCTCTCTGCCCTGGAGACACCCAAGGAGCAATTGTCACGGAACCATGAACCAGACGTACAACAAGAGATAAGTGAAAATAAGAAGGCTTTATTGAAAATAAAGCTGTAAAGCAAAAGTCCAAACGGATGGTGAAACCGAAGCAGAGTCTTTGAGAGGCCAGGGGTCAGGAACCAGAAGGGTAGTCAGACGAAGCCAGGATCAGGAACCAGCAGGGTAGTCAGACGAAGCCAGGATCAGGAACCAGCAGGGTAGTCAGACGAAGCCAGGATCAGGAACCAGAAGCAGCAGCAGTCTTAGAAGCATGTGAACACAGGAGGACCAAGCAAGGAACTGAAGCCACAGACCTCCTATATATATGAGCTAGGCATCCAGCTCCTCCCAGTGGGAAGGAGGAGCCGCAGGGTGGAAGGCTACAAGAAACCCAGAAACCAAGATGGCCGCCAGCACATGTCAAACGAAGGAGAACAGCAAGAAGGTAAGACCATGACAGTACCTCCCCCTCAAGGGCCCCTCCTCCGCGGAGCAAAAAACGGTTTCTGAGGGAAGCGTGCGTGGAAGGCTCGGAGCAAGGCAGGAGCATGGACATCTGCGGAGGGAACCCAGGAACGCTCCTCTGGACCATAACCACGCCAATGGACCAAAAACTGCACCCGACCGCGGACCAGGCGTGAGTCCAGGATATTGCTCACCTCATACTCCTCACGATTGCCCACTCGGACCGGACGAAGCCGAGGAACCGAGGAAGTGAAACGATTACACACCAGTGGCTTCAACAGGGAGACATGAAACACGTTAGAGATCCGCATGCCAGGAGGAAGCGCAAGGGCATAGGCTACCGGGTTTACCCTGCGAAGCACTCGGAAGGGACCAACAAAGCGAGGCGCCAGCTTGGGAGTGGGCACTCGAAGGTTGAGGTTGCGGGTGGACAACCATACACGGTCTCCGACCTGGTAGGAAGGAGCAGGCGCTCGTCTGCGATCAGCCTGGAGTCTCTGGCACTGCGCAGAGGCCTCAAGGGACTTCTGGATCTGTACCCAAGAAGCACGTAGGACGGAAAGGTGATCCTCCACAGCCGGAATATCCTGGGGAGAGAATACCTCCGGTAACACGGCAGGTTGGAACCCATAATTGGCCATGAAGGGAGACGTCCCAGAGGAAGAGTTCACCGCCGTGTTCCTGGCAAACTCAGCCCAAGGCAGGAGGTCAACCCAATTGTCTTGGTGATCGGAGACATAGCAACGAAGGAATTGCTCCAAGGCCTGATTGGATCGTTCTGCGGCCCCATTGGACTGAGGGTGGTAGGCCGAGGAGAAGGAGAGATGAATCCCCAACTGGGAGCAAAAGGCGCGCCAGAACCTGGACACAAACTGACTCCCCCGATCCGACACAATCTCCTTGGGCAAACCGTGCAACCGGAAGACCTCCCTGGCAAAAATCGTGGCCAACTCTTGTGCAGAGGGTAACTTCTTGAGAGGAACACAGTGGCACATTTTGGAAAACCGATCCACAATCATGAGAATGACCGTATGGCCTCGGGATGCAGGGAGGTCCACAATGAAATCCATCCCCAGGTGTGACCATGGGCGCTCCCCGGTGGCTATGGGTTGCAGAAGGCCCAACGGAAGGTGCCGAGGGGACTTACTCTGGGCACAAACGGAGCATGCCGCTACATATGCGGCGATGTCGGAACGTAGGGAAGGCCACCAGAACAGACGTGAAACAGCCCAGGACAGCTGATTCTTTCCAGGATGCCCCGCGGTCTTGGAGTTATGGTAGGTTCGCAACAACCGAGTGCGCAACTCCTCAGGCACAAAACATCTGCCGTTGGGTCTCCCAGAGGGAGCACCAGATTGAGCCGCCAAAATCTGCTCACCCAGGGGAGAGGTCAGGCTGGTGCGAATGGCGGCCAGGATCTGATTCGGAGGTATGACCGAAGTCGGAATCGACTCCTCCCTGGACAGCTCAGAGTACTGCCGTGATAGGGCATCCGCCCTGATGTTCTTGGAACCGGGTAGGTAGGAGACCACGTAATTAAAACGTGACAAGAACAGAGCCCATCTGGCCTGACGTGGTGTCAATCTCTTGGCCTCAGAAAGGTAGGTCAGATTCTTATGGTCCGTCAGGATGAGAACCGGAACCACCGAACCCTCGAGCAAGTGCCTCCATTCTTTAAGGGCCTGCACGATGGCCAATAACTCCCTGTCACCAATCTGATAGTTGCACTCCGCGGAAGACAGTTTCCGGGAGTAAAACCCACAAGGAAGCAGAGGACCCTCTGGTGTTCTACGCTGAGACAGAAGGGCGCCTACTCCCGTCTCAGACGCGTCCACCTCGAGGACAAAGGGCAACCCAGGGTTGGGATGCGACAGAATCGGAGCCGACACAAAAGCGGACTTTAGGGCCTCAAAAGCTCGGATGGCCTCGAGCGGCCAGACCTGGGAATTACTGCCCTTCCTGGTCAGATCCGTGAGAGGCTTGGCCAGCATGGAAAAGTCCCTGATGAACTTCCGATAATAATTGGCGAAGCCCAAAAAGCGCTGCAGGGAACGAAGACCACTGGGCTGGGGCCACTGTAAGACAGCCGAAACCTTCTCAGGATCCATGGAGAACCCCTCAGCGGAAATGATGTAACCTAAGAAGGTTACCTGGGATTGGTGAAATTCGCATTTCTCAAGCTTACCGAACGGCTTGTTCTCTCGTAACCGTTGCAACACTCGTCTGACATCCAGAATGTGGGCCTCCATGGATTCAGAATATACCAAGATGTCATCCAAATAGACCACCACACACTGCTGCAACAGGTCACGGAAAACATCGTTGATGAATTCCTGAAAGACTGCGGGCGCATTGCACAACCCAAAGGGCATCACCAAGGATTCATAATGACCGGTCCTGGTGTTAAACGCGGTCTTCCACTCATCGCCCGCCTTGATCCTTACCAGGTTATAAGCCGCCCTCAGGTCGAGTTTGGTAAAGACCGTGGCCCCTTTAAGGCGATCGAACAGCTCGGAAATCAAGGGTATCGGGTAAGCATTCTTGATCGTGATGCGATTGAGACCCCTGTAATCGATGCAAGGCCTCAACTCACCGCCCTTCTTTTTCACAAAGAAAAATCCAGCCCCTGCCGGGGGTGAGGATTTGCGAATGTGTCCGCGTGAAAGCGCCTCCCTCACGTACTCCTCCATGGCCTCATTCTCCGCTACCGACAGTGGATAGACTTTGCCACGAGGAGGAACGGCACCAGGTTGTAACTCTATGGCACAATCGTATGGGCGGTGCGGAGGTAGGGCAACCGCATGCACCTTATCGAATACATCCCGGTACTCCTCGTATTCAGGAGGCAACAGAGAGTCCGAGGAAGTACACAGCAACTTGACAGACCCATGGATGCAACTAGCCCCACACTGCGGTGACCACGAGAGGATCTCGGCCGATCTCCAATCGAAAGTCGGATTATGCTTCTGGAGCCAGGGGTACCCCAAGACCACCGAGTAGTGTGGAGACGAAATAACCTGGAGGCAGACCGACTCTCTGTGAACGGCACCAATGGCTATCCCCACTGGAAGGGTCTCATGAGTCACGTGTGGCGGCAGAAGGGGTCTGCCGTCTATCGCCTCAAGAGCCAGTGGGGAACCTCGAGCCTGCAGAGGAATGGAATTGGCGGCAGCGAACACACTATCAATGAACAAACCACCAGCACCAGAGTCCACCAACGCCTGGGTCGTCACCGAGCCCCCGACCCAGGAGAGGACAACAGTGATCAGTGGTTTGTCAACACGGGAAACCGGGGACGAGGAGACTCCACCCAAGATCTGCCCCCGACAGGATCTCAGGTGCGAGCGTTTTCCCGGACGGTTCGGACATGCCAACCGAAAATGCCCACCGAGACCACAGTACATGCATCGGCCCTCGCGTCTCCGGAGTACCCTCTCCCCCTCGGACAGGCGAGCAAACCCCAGCTGCATGGGTTCACCCCCAGACAAGTCATCCCCAGGAGGCGTGGGAGGAGAGGGAGGCACGGCTGGGACAGCAAACGTAGGCGCCAATCTGTTAGAAGACCTCCGCAGGCTCTCCTTAAAGGAAGGTCTCTCCCTGAGTCTGGTGTCAATCAAAATCAGGAAAGAAATAAGAGACTCGAGCTCCACTGGTAGGTCCTTAGCTGCAACCTCATCCTTCAAGGCATCCGAGAGACCATGAGAGAAAGCAGCGACCAGAGCCTCATTATTCCAGCCCACCTCTGCTGCCAGGGTACGAAACTCAATGGCGTATTCAGCTACGGATCGTGAACCCTGTCTGATGGACATAAGGAGCTTCGCAGCAGAGGCAGCACGAGCCGGCACATCGAATACCTTCCGAAGAGAAGCAACAAAACCGGAAAACTCGGCAACCACCGGATTGTTGTTCTCCCATAAAGGGCTGGCCCAGGCCAAGGCCTTGTCCGAGAGCAGCGAGATCAAGAAGCCCACCTTTGATCTCTCAGTAGGAAAAGCATGTGGCAGCAACTCGAAATAAATGCCCACCTGGTTAAGGAAACCTCGGCACTGAGTTGGCTCTCCCCCAAAGCGCTGTGGAAGAGGGGCAGAACCGGTCATACCCCGAAACACCGCAGGCGCAACAACAGGTGTCGGGGTAGACTCTGGCGCAACAACCGGAGCGGCAGTAGGAGCGACAACCGACCCATCGGCAACGGGAGCGAAATGAGCCGTGCGTTCAAGCAGGGTTAGCAACGCCACAGCGAACCGACCCAACAGGTGATCCTGCTGATCAAGTCTGGCAACCAGCATGGGTAGCGAGGATGGCCCTGTACCGTCAGAATTCATGGCTTGGTCCTAATGTCACGGAACCATGAACCAGACGTACAACAAGAGATAAGTGAAAATAAGAAGGCTTTATTGAAAATAAAGCTGTAAAGCAAAAGTCCAAACGGATGGTGAAACCGAAGCAGAGTCTTTGAGAGGCCAGGGGTCAGGAACCAGAAGGGTAGTCAGACGAAGCCAGGATCAGGAACCAGCAGGGTAGTCAGACGAAGCCAGGATCAGGAACCAGCAGGGTAGTCAGACGAAGCCAGGATCAGGAACCAGAAGCAGCAGCAGTCTTAGAAGCATGTGAACACAGGAGGACCAAGCAAGGAACTGAAGCCACAGACCTCCTATATATATGAGCTTGGCATCCAGCTCCTCCCAGTGGGAAGGAGGAGCCGCAGGGTGGAAGGCTACAAGAAACCCAGAAACCAAGATGGCCGCCAGCACATGTCAAACGAAGGAGAACAGCAAGAAGGTAAGACCATGACAGCAATTCAATTATCTCTCAGGACAAAGGGAAATCAGCAATACACATGTGGGAACAACAGGACAGGAATCACCACCCAAACACACAATGTCACACCCTCACAGCAAACACAGACATTTAACATATCCACAGATAGCTCAAGTCTGAGTGCATATCATTAGGTGAATGGCACTCAGACTACACAAATACAATAACATTAGCTATCTGGGTATCCTCACATAACATACAATACAATTACACAGACATATGGTTCTGTCACACACCTCAAAACCCCACATGTCCCCATATGGCTTGGATCTGAGCGCTCAGATGCCACAAACACAGTCAAATCGCCATGGGGTTTAAGTTTTGCATGGGCTGATGAGAGGGGCCATAATCCTGGGGCAAGAGGCTGGCAACCAGGCCCCTCCAAAACCCAGTGGCAAGGCTATTTTCGCCACACCCACTATGAACTGGTCTCTTTGTAGCTTTTCTACCTCCTGAATGGCTCCCATGGCCTCTGGGTCATGCCACTCTATTTCATTTAGCATCTCCGGTAGGGCATTGGAATACAGGGTCTCACCCTCTCACTGTTGTTCAGTTGAAGTGGCTCCTCAACTGCACTACTTTAGCACGCCCCCCTGGGCTCTTTCCAGCAGGGAGAATATTTTCTCTAGGGTGTCTCTCTCAGATTCGGGCCTTACCATCACTGTCCATCTGAGGTCAGCCTCTAGAGCGCCCAATGCAACCTCTCCCCACAGCTTGTGGTTCAGGTTACACATTCTAACCACACTTTGCACTCTTTCAGTCCAGTACTGCAACGTCATGTTTTTATCGTGAAATTTTCACAGGTGACTCAACAGCATCCCCACGAGGATGTACTCTACTGGGGCGGGCATGGCGGGGGCAAGCTGGCCTTTCACTGGCACACCCTAAGCTGGGTAGTGGGCCGGTGCCATTGGCGCCAGGGGAAGGTCTCTGAGAACATAAAATAAGTTTACATACACCCAGCCCAAAGGCTGAGACGCCTGTGTTGCTCAGCATGGCGCCCCTTTATGGATGCCTGCGGAAATTTCACGGTAATTTAACTACTGGCAGGCACAACTAAAACTGCCTTGCCGTAAATATTATTACCCTGGAACAAACACGATCAATTGGTTGGGTGCTTAGTATGGGATGTCCTGCGGTGCAACACAGCAGTTCACAATCTTACCGTGCTCTATATTATTCACCCTCCCATAACTAGTCCGGTAGCACGTGCCTGATTATTTCTCCTGAGCAAAACGCTGAACTGGATAGAGTTCGTGGGGGTATTTATCATCTCTCAAATGTGCAATGTCCCTTTTAGTAATGGAGTGCTTATAGAACAGTAGTAACACTTTAGACCTGACGCAAAGCAGAGACCCTAACTAACTAACTACAGGCCTGGTCTAAGTCTCTAGATGCGTGCACGATCTTACCTACCCAGGTCTGCTCTTTATCCACTGATGTCTCTGAACCGAACAACCAGTCTCTCAAACATGAGGTCCCGCAGAGTATGCAGATTTTGTTCCTTAGCTTTTGTCAGCCTTCCTGGAAACAATCCCTGGACAGGATCTGGGTCTTGAACAACTATCAGCTTCACTCAGCTGCAGCTGTGGTCACTGAGGGGGTCCTCTTTCTCCTGGATCCATCAGTTTATCTGCTCACACCCAGCTCCTCAGCTCGCTCCTAAGATGGCAGCTTGTTCTAGCAAGTTCTCAAACCACACCTCTCATGAATATGGAAATATATATACAGTCAGTCAGCTGCGGCTGGGAAACAGCAGCATCTTGTGACCAAACAGCAGAACATCAGTCCATAACATTTAATTTAATCCACACACAGTGTTCAAACAATGGGAGCTGATTGTCAATTTCACAGTAGCACAGGACACAATGAAGAACATATGAAAGTAGTCCTATTAAAAGGCAATTTAAAACCATAAGCCAGAAGAATTTGGGAATATAAATGTAGAACTGAATTTGTCAGAAGGATTTATGGCATATTACTAGATCCAAAGAATCTGCTCCAGAGATATTGTGTGCACCAGGTCTCTGAAAATATAAATTTAGAGACCATGAACCTTTCACACTGCTTATCGGTAAGCTAATTAAGACCCTATTACACCTGAAGATAATTGTGCAGATCATCGCTAACAAGTGTACACATGAATGCTGGTTAGCCTTGATCTGGTAGTGTAATACTGCTGCCAATTGTAATACCCCAGAGTAGTATTGCCATTTCTTCATCCTGCTGCTTTCTGTGATTGCTCACCCATAATGTCATTTATGTATTTGTTCCAGGTCCTCCTACATTGTGCATTCTTAATGTTGTTATGAAACTGTTTTGTACATGTAATGTGCCTGGTTTACTAGCAGGTGGCAGCATATATATGGCAGAGAGATCTTTAGACAGAATATAACTTACCATTCCATTTTCCCCCTTTTGGTGAGATGTGGGCCAGTCCCATTTCCTACCAAAGGAGGGGCAGCAGAAAGTGTCTAGTCAGTCTAAGCCAGGGCATCGTCAGATGCAGACGTGCCATGATGTGGCAGCTAGGGAAGGCTCCCCGGCTGCTGCAGGAGTTTCTCCAGAGGTAAGCAGCTCATAGAGCACCTTACCCCTTGCAAATTTACCTACAGTGTCACAAGGGGGTCAACAGCCAAAGGCACCCCACTTCACAGATAGAGAACAGACCGAAAGTCCATCTGCCAGAATAGAGCTGATTTTAGCACATCAGAGAGAAAAGAGTACTCAAGTTTGCCTGCCAGTTTATGTTAAAGCCTTCTGGAACCAAGAGAAAGCCTTGATATTGTCTGGATCCAAGTAAAGCTGTTGAACGTTCTAAGAGTCTGAACTTGACTTATTCTCCACCTCCACCATTACTCTTCACCTTTATTGCTTCGGAGCCTAACCCTGGGGAGCGACGGTATCCAGGTAGGAGCACTGTGACACACACTATAGACCTTTGACACATTCGGCCCTGGGGGGTGGCACGTTGCACGATTACCTGATAAACATGCAAACCAGGGCCATCTTTAATATTGATTGGACCCTGGGCAAAAATTTACTTGGGCCCCCTGGATCCCGCCTTTCCACACCCTTGCATGCAATCATGCCCTCCACCACAACACACACACAAAAAATCCACACACCTTGTAGAGTACAGTGAATGACTGTAAATATTTCCAGTTCTGAAGACTCCAGCGGCTCAGGATCAGTGCTCTGGGCAGCTGGGCTCAGGGCTGGAAGTGAGCACCGCTCTGCAGGAAGGAGACCGGGGCTCGGCTCACCCTAGCGTTACAGTGCACCCCAGCACCCCACAGTATGCAGTATAGCACCCTATAGTATACAGCACCCCACAGTAGGCAGTATAGCACCCTATAGTATACAGCAACCCACAGTATGCAGTATAGCACACTATAGTATACAGCACCCCACAGTATGCAGTATGGCACCCTATAGTATACAGCAACCCACAGTATGCAATATAGCACCCTATAGTATACAGCACCCCACAGTATACAGCACCCCACAGTATATAGTAGAGCAGTATAGCAACCCACAGTATACAGCACCCCACAGTATACAGCACTTCACAGTATACAGTAGAGCAGTATAGCACCCCACAATATACAGCACCCCACAGTATACAGCACCTCACAGTATACAGCACCCCACACTATACAGCACCCCACAGTATACAGCCCCCCACAGTATAGCACCCCACAGTATACAGTACAGCAGTATAGCACTCCACAATATACAGCACCCACAGTATACAGCACCTCACGGTATACAGTATACAGCACCCCAAACTATACAGAATACCACACCTCACAGTATACAGTATACAGCACCCCACAGTATACAGTAGAGCAGTATATCACTTCACAATATACAGCACCCCACAGTATACAGTAGAGCAGTATAGCACCCCACAATATACAGCACCTCACGGTAAACAGCACCTCACAGTATACAGCACCCCAAACTATACAGAATATAGCACCTCACAGTATACAGCACCCCACAGTATACAGTAGAGCAGTATAGCAACCCACAGTATACAGTATAGCAGTATAGCACCCCACAATATACATCACCCCACAGTACACAGCACCCCAAAATATACAGCCCTACAGTATAAAGCACCCCACAATATATAGTATAAAGCACCCCACAATATACAGTATACAGCCCCCCACAGTATAAAGCACCCCACAGTATACAGCACCCCACAGTATACAACACCCCACAGTATACAGTAGAGCAGTATAGCACACCACAATATATAGCACCCCACAGTATACAGCACCCCACAGTATACAGTAGAGCAGTAGAGCACACCACAGTATACAGCATCCCACAGTATACAGAACCCCACAGTATACAGCACCCCATAATATACAGCCCCCACAGTATCCAGCACCCCACAGTATACAGTAAAGCAGTATAGCACACCACAGTATACAGTATCCCACAGTATACAGCACCCTAAAGTATACAGTAGAGCAGTATAGCACACCATAGTATACAGCACCCCACAGTATACAGTAGCTTACAGTATATTAGCATACCAGCCCCTGTCACCTTTTCCTGATGCAATCTTCACAAAAAAAGCTCCACAGTTAAGGCAAACTTCTCCTGCAGCAACACTCCTGGTAGAAAGAAATGACCTTTGATGACCTCATAGCCATGTGACCAGTAATATTGATAGGTTACTGGTCACATGGTGATGATGTCATCTAAGGTCCTTTCTCCTAAGAGAATCACAGCTCTCACAGTTTGCTGCCTGGAGTGCCGGCAGGCATGGCATGGCAGCAACCTCCTGTGTAGCTGACAGCATGACACCCAAGGCAGTGGCCAGCAGGGCTCAAGAGGCAGCTGCCTTGGGCCCCCAAGGAGCAACTGGGCCCGGGGCAGCTGCCCCTTTTGCCCCTTGTTAAAGACGACCCTGGTGCAAACGCTCATTCATTGGGTAGTCAGAATCTTTTAGCAGGTTTAAAATTCCTTGTTTGTCAGTGGCAGATTGTGCTGTGTAATCCTGATCTGCTGCTTGCAAAAAGTGATTCAGTATGAAGACGAGCGATGGCATGTCACTGCATGTAATAGCAGCAGTCTCTTCCACATGCGAACAGGTAATTGCCAGGAAGGAACGCTTTCTTACCGACAATTGCCTACTTTATCTGCAGGTGTAATAGGACCCTTAAGGACTAGGGATGAGCGAACCCGAACTGTATAGTTCGGGTTCGTACCGAATTTTGGGGTGTCCGTAACACGGACCCGAACCCGAACATTTTCATAAAAGTTTGAGTTCGGTGTTCGGCGCTTTCTTGGCGCTTTTTGAAAGGCTGCAAAGCAGCCAATCAACAAGCATCATACTACTTGCCCCAAGAGGCCATCACAGCCATGCCTACTATAACCATCAATAGTGTGGTTATTTTTTGCTGCATCCTACATCAGGGTCAAGCTTTCATCAAGTGCATTTAACCATCAATAGTGTGGTTATTTTTTGGCCATATACTACATCAGGGGCAAGCTGAGCCTGTCACCCAAGTGCATTTAACCATCAATAGTGTGGTTATTTTTTGCTATATCCTACATCAGGGTCAAGCTTTCATCAAGTGCATTTAACCATCAATAGTGTGGTTATTTTTTGGCCATATACTACATCAGGGGCAAGCTGAGCCTGTCACCCAAGTGCATTTAACCATCAATAGTGTGGTTATTTTTTGCTATATCCTACATCAGGGTCAAGCTTTCATCAAGTGCATTTAACCATCAATAGTGTGGTTATTTTTTGGCCATATACTACATCAGGGGCAAGTTGAGCCTGTCACAAAGTGCATTTAACCATCAATAGTGTGGTTATTTTTTGGCCATATACTACATCAGGGGCAAGTTGAGCCTGTCACCCAGCGCCTAAAAAATAGGCCTCACATTTATATTCATCCAAATCTGTCATTACTGCTTTAGCTGGTCAAGTTATTTAGTGTCCGTCAAAGCAAAGTTTTTGTTCTGGGTTGAAATACAATTCCCAATTTTGCAATTCTCAAAATTAGTGGTTTCTGCTGTATCAGGCCTACTTTAAATCTATCCCTAAAAGGGTATATTAGATTCAAGGTGCTGATAGGGTAATTCTCAAGAACTTCACACACACGCTACAGTGCAGATCCAAGTCTAATTCTGTGATTAAACGTATACCTGTCACCCAGCGCCTAAAAAATAGGCCTCACATTTATATTCATCCAAATCTGTACTGTTTTAGCTGGTCAAGTTATTTTTAGTGTCCGTCAAAGCACAGTTTTTGTTCTGGGTTGAAAAACTATTCCCAAATTTGCAATTCTCAAAATTAGTGGTTTCTGCTGTATCAGGCCTACTTTAAATCTATCCCTAAAAGGGTATATTAGATTCAAGGTGCTGATAGGGTAATTCTCAAAAACTTCGCACACACGCTACAGTGCAGATCCAAGTCTAATTCTGTGATTAAACGTATACCTGTCACCCAGCGCCTAAAAAATAGGCCTCACATTTATATTCATCCAAATCTGTACTGTTTTAGCTGGTCAAGTTATTTTTAGTGTCCGTCAAAGCACAGTTTTTGTTCTTGGTTGAAAAACAATTTCCAATTTTGCAATTCTCAAAATTAGTGGTTTCTGCTGTATCAGGCCTACTTTAAATCAATCCCTAAAAGGGTATATTAGATTCAAGGTGCTGATAGGGTAATTCTCAAGAACTTCACACACACGCTACAGTGCAGATCCAAGTCTAATTCTGTGATTAAACATATACCTGTCACCCAGCGCCTAAAAAATAGGCCTCGCATTTATATTCATCCAAATCTGTCATTACTGTTTTAGCTGGTCAAGTTATTTAGTGTCCGTCAAAGCACAGTTTTTGTTCTGGGTTGAAAAACAATTCCCAAATTTGCAATTCTCAAAATTAGTGGTTTCTGCTGTATCAGGCCTACTTTAAATCAATCCCTAAAAGGGTATATTAGATTCAAGGTGCTGATAGGGTAATTCTCAAGAACTTCACACACACGCTACAGTGCAGATCCAAGTCTAATTCTGTGATTAAACATATACCTGTCACCCAGCGCCTAAAAAATAGGCCTCGCATTTATATTCATCCAAATCTGTCATTACTGTTTTAGCTGGTCAAGTTATTTAGTGTCCGTCGAAGCACAGTTTTTGTTCTGGGTTGAAAAACAATTCCCAAATTTGCAATTCTCAAAATTAGTGGTTTCTGCTGTATCAGGCCTACTTTAAATCAATCCCTAAAAGGGTATATTAGATTCAAGGTGCTGATAGGGTAATTCTCAAGAACTTCACACACACGCTACAGTGCAGATCCAAGTCTAATTCTGTGATTAAACATATACCTGTCACCCAGCGCCTAAAAAATAGGCCTCGCATTTATATTCATCCAAATCTGTCATTACTGTTTTAGCTGGTCAAGTTATTTATTGTCCGTCAAAGCACAGTTTTTGTTCTGGGTTGAAAAACAATTCCCAAATTTGCAATTCTCAAAATTAGTGGTTTCTGCTGTATCAGGCCTACTTTAAATCAATCCCTAAAAGGGTATATTAGATTCAAGGTGCTGATAGGGTAATTCTCAAGAACTTCACACACACGCTACAGTGCAGATCCAAGTCTAATTCTGTGATTAAACACATACCTGTCACCCAGCGCCTAAAAAATAGGCCTCGCATTTATATTCATCCAAATCTGTCATTACTGTTTTAGCTGGTCAAGTTATTTAGTGTCCGTCAAAGCACAGTTTTTGTTCTGGGTTGAAAAACAATTCCCAAATTTGCAATTCTCAAAATTAGTGGTTTCTGCTGTATCAGGCCTACTTTAAATGTATCCCTAAAAGGGTATATTAGATTCAAGGTGCTGATAGGGTAATTCTCAAGAACTTCACACACACGCTACAGTGCAGATCCAAGTCTAATTCTCTGATTAAATGTATACCTGTCACCCAGCGCCTAAAAAGTAGGTGTTTCGTGAAAGGGACTTGGATATCAAAGCGTGGGCCGTCTCTAGGTGACTGGTTACGCTAGTATTAACGACTCGTGAGGAGGGACGGTAGCGCCCGCTACATCTGCCTCTGGCATGACCTGCAAGAAAAGGGAGAAATTAGCCCTCGACAAGGCGTCAGCAGCCACATTTTGCGAACCTGGCACATGCGCTCTATTAACATGGAAATGGTTATGTAGGGAGAGTTGCACTAATCATCTCAAGAGACACATGACATGAGATGACTTGGATAACCCACTATTTACAATGTCTACCACTGCAGTATTGTCAGTCACAAACAAAACAGAACGATTTGCCCAATGACTGCTCCATACGTGGGCGGCTACCACAATGGGGTACAGTTCGAACAGTGCCGAGGTTTGGAGGAAACCTGGGATCTGTCTCACCTCGGCAGGCCATTCGTCTGCGACCCAGTGGGTGCCAAAAATGGCGGCAAAACCGGAGCTTGCAGCCGCATCTGAGAAGACTACAGGAGATTGACATGACAACTCGGGTATGAACAAGGACACCCCATTCCACTGGCAAAGAAAGTGATCCCACATGTGAAGGTCAGCTAAGGCCTGACTATCCAGACACACTGGGCTGTCTTGTTCCGGGGCCGTGACCAAGAGCGCCAGAAAGCGGGAGATAAATGACCTGCCTTGCGGGATGATGCGCATGGCGAAATTCAACATACCCAGTAGCGACTGTAAATCAGCCTTAGTGACCACGGTTGTGACTGCAAACCTATGGATGACTTCTCTGATTCTAACTAGTTTGTCCGAAGGTAACCTGGCTAACATGTCCTGCGAGTCTAGTTCGATGCCCAGGAAGGTGATAACTGTTGACGGGCCCTCTACTTTCTTGGGGGAGACCGGGACACCTAACTGGGAGAAACACCTCAACAACTTCCCCAACCCTAGGGGGCTGCCCCATGCCTCTCGATCAGCAGAAAGTCATCTAAGTAGTGGATGACAAATTCACAGTGAATCTTGTGTTCCAAAACCCAATGGAGGGCCTGGGCCAACTGATCGAAGAGCTACGGGCTGCTCTTGGAACCGAAGGTGAGTTTGGTGGAAAAATAGTATTGGTCCTTCCACTTGATTCCGTGCCATTGCCAGAGCGCTGGCATGATGGGAAGCAACTTAAAGACATCCAATATGTCGGCCTTGGACAACATCGACTCGTGTCCTAACTGCATGATGATGGCAATAGCCTGGTCAATTGAAGAATATCTCATGCCCACTTCTTCTGAAGGAATAAGGGAGTTACGGCTGGGGACCTGGGAACCGTGTGGGGCTGACAAGTCGATGATGAGTCTCTCCTTTTTTCTGAATTTGCCCGTGACCACCCCCACGGGACTGACTCTCCACCGTTGGAAGGGGGGCACTTTGAAAGGACCGTTCAAGAAACCTTTGTTCAACTCGGACTCTATTAGTATGTCTACAGAATTAGGATTCCTCTCGGCTGACTGAAGGTTCTTGCACTCGTACGTGAGTTCTGGAGTCGTGATTAACCCTGTATGAAAGCCCTCGTGAAGACATCAAATGGCCCAGCTGACGAGCCGGAAGGGTATGACGATGTACTGGCGGCTGACTTGTGGCACCACTCTACGGAGTGGAAGATGGACTGACAAGCGGAACAGGAGGGAGCTTTCAGGCCCGCAAAATGCCTGCAAAACAGTTCTGTATCTAGGTTGGACCAATCTGTAACATGTTGGAACTTGAGTGAGAGCTGCTGCTGCCTTGGCTGAAAAGAACAATGGTAATCATAAAACGAATTTCCTCCATACTTATAACCCAATTCTGTAACTCGGAAGAGGTAAAGATCGAGTTCCTCCCTCCTGTCCGGATTAGCAGAACATACGACATCCCTGAAAAGGCTAAATGCCATGACGAACTCCGGGATGGTTAACTTGCAGTTAGGCCTGTGGTCACGGCCTCTCAGCACCACCGAGACTTCCCCGTAAGCTATGACTTTTTTGTCAGACAAGTCTCTGGAGGCTACCAGCAATGAAGCGAGGTTAACATCCCTACCCTCGAGGATGTCTTTCCTGACGCTGTTCGGGACGAAATGAGAAGGAGCCACATTGGGGATGGCCTGGACAGTACGGATTTTCCCTACAGCAGAGGTAGTAGCGACCGGAACCTCACGGGAAGAAACCGGAATGACCGAGCCATGAGACTCGGAAGCAAAACAATTAAAGCGTCAGCTCTGGATCGTGCATGTGCCGTAAGGAACCATACAAGTAAGACATGAAATGATTGAACGTGAGCTGCAAGCTAAAGTGCGACCGGCAGCAGGGAGTTAGCCGCTGGCTAACATTGTTCCCCCGGCTGCTCCTAGTGTTGTCACGGATCTCTGCCTATCTATGCGTCACAGCGGCCCGTGCCAGACTTTAGTGAAGGTGAGGAGCGTGGCCAATGCGTCCCCCACGCCCCTCCATGATAACCGCGTGGGGAGCGCGGAGCTCCCTGGCACCGTGGACCAGAATGGGGGGACCCATTTTGCGCAATGGCCCCCGCCCCACACCAACACAGTACGTGAGCCACGTGGAGAGCTTACGCAGCTCCCTGGTAGAGTGCTCAGTGCGGGGGTGCCCTCCTCCGCCTAAGGGGCCGACCCACCTGCCGGCTGGGCATTTCTACCGCGTGGGGAGTAGCGCAGCTCTCTGGCATGAACAGGTGTAGGGGGGGCTCCCGAATCAACGCGGGCCCCGCCCCACCGGTCGGTAGATGTTGCCACGTGGGGGCCCTCACCGCTCCCTGGTAGAGCGCGCAGTGCGAGGGTGCCCCCATTCGCCTGAGGGGCCGACCCACCGCCGGCTGGGCACACCCACCACGTGGGGAAACAGCGTAGCCCCCTGGCATTTGGGAGCCGGGACAGGGGGAGGCCTTATGTGACATGGCCCCCACCCTTCGCCGGTTGAAAGATGTGCCACGTGGGGGGTTGCACTGCTCCCTGGCAGGGCGCCCAGTGCAGGGATGCCCCCCTTCGCCTGAGGGGCCGACCCGCCGCCGGCTGGGCACACCCACCACGTGGGGAAACAGCGTAGCCCCCTGTCATTTGGGAGCCGGGACAGGGGGAGGCCTTATGTGACATGGCCCCCACCCTTCGCCGGTTAAAAGACGTGCCGCGTGGGGCCGTACCGCTCACTGGCAGGGCGCCCAGTGCAGGGGTGCCCCCCTACGCCTGAGGGGCCGACCCACTGCCGGTTGGGCCCGCCCACCACGTGGGGAAACGGTGCAGCCCTGGCAAGATATCGGATGCGGGGAGAGCCCTTCCCATCACGGGCCCCGCCCCCCGTCGGTAAGTGACTGCGGCACACTTGGCCTTCCGAACGGGGGAGGAGGAGAGCGCTGCCTCCGTTGTGGCTCCGCCCCCGCCGGTAAGAGACTGCCGCACACTCGGCTCTCCAAACGGGGGGAGGAGGGAGCATTTCCTCCGTCGTGGCCCCGCCCCCCGCCGGCTTGTAGAACCCCCTCGTAACGCGACCCGGAGCGTGAGGGCCCCCACTCACCTAGGGGCCGACCGCCGACTGGACTGAACTTACCCTGCCTGCTGGGTAGAAATGACCAGGTACGAGCGCACGCTTCCTGCGAAACTCTGCACGTCGTACGATGTGGGAGGGGTGCTGGCCGTTGAAGTAGGCAGCCAAGCCCCTCCCACAAATACATGCCAATGAATCGGCCTTACACACTGAGCTAGGGACAGTATAAGGGTGCGTTCACAGTGGCGTTGCAAGGGGGGTGCGGGGGGTGCGGGCCGCACCGGGTGACACCAGTCTGATGGGGTGTCACCCGGCCGCCGGAGGCCCGGACTGACTTCCTGCCGAAGTGCAATTTCAATGTGTTACATCATTTCATTAATCACCTTGGTAGGTCTGGCTGCCATGGGTGTCAAACATGCGGCCCGCAATGAATATCTTTGCGGCCCGGCAGTCTAGTATCTCTGAACATGAGCGCTGCTATCGGCGCGCTCATGTTCTCTCAGCAGCACGGGGAGAAGGAAGCTGTCCTCCCTCCCCCTGTGCTGCTGCCGCTGCCACCAATGAGAAGAGAGGGGGGGAGGAGGGGCGGGCGCACTGCGCCACCAATGAGGAGAGAGGGGCGGAGGAGGGGCGGGCGCACTGAGCCACCAATGATAGGACTATTCCCATTTCCCACACAGAGCGGCGCCCAGCGATGTCTCAGCACTCACCATTAGTCCTGGGCGCCGCTCAGTTCGCCCGCAGTGCCCCATTACTGTCTCCTCTCCTGCTCCACATGCTGCTGATTACTATCGGAGCGATGGGAGGAGACATCAGCTTCACTAGTGGGCGTTCCTTCTCCCTGCGCTGCGATTGGACAGCGCTACAGCCAGGAAGAAGGAACGCCCACTAGTGAAGCTGATGTCTCCTCCCATCTCTCCGATAGTAATCAGCAGCATGTGGAGCAGGAGAGGAGACAGTAATGGAGCACTGCAGGCGAACGGAGCGGCGAACAGAACTAATGGTGAGTGCTGAGACATCGCTGGGCGCCGCTCTGTGTGGCCTGATAGTAAGAGTCAGTCTTTAACACAATACAGGAGGCGGGTGCCGGCAGCAGAATCGCATTGCCGGCACCCTGCCGCTGACAGGGAGCTGCGATCAGAGGCAGTTAACCCCTTAGGTGCCGCACCTAAGGGGTTAACTGCTGATCTGCCAGTACCAGCCTCCTGTATAAAGGTGTAATTTATCATTGGTGGTGCAGTGTGCCCCCCTCAACCCCCCATCCCATTAAAATCATTGGTGGCACAGTGCGCCAGCCCCTCTCAACCCCCCCCCCCCCAGTATTAAAATCATTGGTGGCAGTGGCCACAGGGACCTCTCCCCTCCCCCTCATTGGTGGTGCAGTGGCAGCTTCTGATCGGAGCCCCAGCTGTGTAAGCCTGGGGCTCCGATCAGTTACCATGGCAGCCAGGACGCTACAGAAGCCCTGGTTGCCATGGTAACATCCCTGATGCTGTGTGCACAAGGCACAGAGCAGCAGGGACAGTGTGAAGTCCTATTCACCCTGATAGAGCTGAATAGGACAAGGGATGAAAGATCCCAGGTTCTCGCCCCTAAGGCTACTTTCACACTTGCGTTCAAAGCGGATCCGTCTGAGACGGATCCGCTCATATAATGCAGACGGTGGATCCGTTCAGAACGGATCCGTCTGCATTATATTGTAAAAAAAAATTATTTTTTTTTGATGCGGCCCACATAAACTAAAATTTTGTTTTTTTGGCCCATGTTAGCCTTTGAGTTTGACATGCTTGTGTAACACATTGAAATTGCACTTCGGCAGTAAGTCCGGGGGCCTTACATACTATTTAAATTTTACTTACAGTGCGGGCAGCGGCAGCGGGCCTGCGGCTGTCCTGCCTACATGTGTGCCGGCTCAGGCCAAAGGAGGCGTCACTGACTGTCAGTGGGGCCGCGGCGGAGGGAGGAGAGGAGGCGGAGCTGCTCTGCCTCTGTCTGCTGTGGCCTGTAAAAGCTGCCCCTCCAGGCTGGCAGCAGAAGAACACAGTGGCACGACTGTTGGAGAAGACACCTTAAGGCAGAGCCAGCTGAGATTGGAGCCAGGACCAGACCGACCCCACTCCAGACAGACCCCAGTGATATATCAGGTACTGACACTGTAAATGTATTGTAATTGTAACAGAGAGGGGGAGATGGGGGACAAAATGTACAAACATGTCTGTGCCATGGAGCCTGGAGGGGAAGAGAAGAAATGTCTGTGCCACCGACTCCAACATTGTCCTTCATCATGTCACCCCCCCCTGATGGTGCAGACTCCAACATTGTCCCCCATTAGGGAGCATAATGGATGGGGGCTGACGGCTGTCATGGGGGGCATGATGGCTGACATGGGGGGCTGATGGCTGACATGGGAGTAATGATGGATGGGTGCTGACGGCTGACATGGGCATGATGGATGGGGTGCTGACATGGAGGGCTGATGGCTGACTGCTGACATAAGGTCATGATGGCTGACATGGGGGCATGATGGATGGGGGCTGACATGGGCATGATGGATGGGGTGCTGACGGCTGACATGGGGGCATGATGGCTGACATGGGGGGCTGATGGCTGACGGCTGACATAAGCTCATGATGGCTGACATGGGGGGCATGATGGATGGGGGCTGACGGCTGACATGGGCATGATGGATGGGGTGCTGACGGCTGACATGGGGGCATGATGGCTGACATGGGGGGCTGATGGCTGACATGGGGGGTAATGATGGATGGGGGCTGACATGGGCATGATGGGGTGCTGACGGCGGACATGAGGGCATGATGGCTGACATAGGGGCATGATGGCTGACATGGGGGGCTGATGGCTGACATGGGGGGTAATGATGGATGGAGGCTGACATGGGCATGATGGGGTGCTGACGGCTGACATGGGCATGATGGATGGGGTGCTGACGGCTGATATGGGGGTCTGACCTGAGGTATAATGGAAAATATTGTTTCTTATTATACTCCTCTAAAACCTATGTGCATCTTATAGGGCGAAAAGTACAGTCCTCAAACCAGATTGAAGCAGAGCGAAGATATCAGGACCACACAGAGGAGAAGCCAGCTGCTGCAGACAGAACCAGGACCAGGTGAGCTGCGGTTGGCAGGTTGGGGTGACACCAGGTGAGCTGCGGGGCAGGTTGGGGTGACACCATTTTCTACCGCACCGGGTGACACCAGCCCTAGCAACGCCACTGTGCGTTCACACGCAGCAGATTTTGTGGCAGAAAATTCTGTGACTGAAAATCAGAAGAAGATTATATGTAGAGAATAGGTGATAAGCACAATATAACAACATTATAGGGAGAGAATATGAGCTATATTTGGGAATTTGGGGTATATAACCCCTTGAGTTCCAGCGCCATACATGAGGAGCAAAAGAAAGAGATTTAAATATGGTGCGTGCTTTCAAGTGCACTGGCGATAATGACATTTAATTGTCATGGTTAAATATGAGCACAGCATCTAAATGCAAAAAATCCAGAAGCTCGCACTTCAGGACCAGAAACAGTTTCCTCATTCAGTGATCGGAGGAGCTATTCCTTTGCTCTGAAGCACTGGGTTGCTCTGAAGAGATCCAGTGTATCAAAGCTGTAGTTCCTATGGAGGCCTGCAGGTGACAGGGCTATAACAACAAATCAGGCTTACAATGTAGTGTTATTGAACTACAATGTAAGCTAAAAGCGATCCGAAGACTGCATATTCTAGCCTCCTTTTTATAAGAAAAATATTTATAAATTCAAATCACTTCCCCTTTTCCCAGAATTAAAATAAAAAAACAATAAAGATATAAATAGCATAGGCATTGCTGCATCCCAAAATCCATGAACTATTAAAATAGAAAAACATTCCATACGGCGAATGGTGAAAAGGTAAAAAAAAAAAATCAATATAGCTGATTCACAATTTTTTTGCTTCACTTACCAAATATGGTATCAATAAAAACAGATCGTCCTGCAAAAAATGAGCTCCACACAGACCCGTAGACTTAACTATAAAAAGTTATAATAATGACTAGTGTTGAGCGAATCGAGGTATCCAAAGTGGACTTCAATACAAATTTCAGGAAAATTTGATTCGCCGCGAATACTAATTTCTTTGCGCTTTGTGGTAACGAATCAATTTTTCCTGAAATGCCGGTAAAAAAAATACATTGATTACTGATTTGTGCGCGAAGAGACCATCGCGACCATGTTGATTGCAGAAACCACGCAAAATATTGAGCGGGGTGACGTGTGTGTCACTGTGCTGTCTGGGCGCGGTGACAACATCAGTGATGACACACGCCCAGTCAGTGTGATGATGTCATCACATCACACCACGAGATTTCGCATGGTGTATTTAATCAAGATAGACACGACTACCTCTCCACGATCAAATGGATAAAGTCGTTTTGTTACTAGATTGTCCCCTGAAAGGCCTTAATCTCATATGCGATCAGCAATGAACATGGCATCTGGGGGGTTCATTCCTTATCCAATTGCATGCAAAGAGGCTGTTGCAGCCATCTTGATTACAGAAACAGAGTGGGGAGATGTATGCGTCACTGAGCTGGCTGGGCATGGTGACTTTATCAGGGATGATGACGTCACCGTGCACGGCCAGCGTGATGTCGTCATTTCACTGTGCGAGATTTCGTGTGGTGTCTTCAATCACAATGGCCATTACTGCTTCTCCGCGATCAAATGGATAAGGTATGCTGTTACACAGTTAATATTTACATTAATGTAGATGGAAATTTATATAGTTTATTCTTTGAACCATTTCCTATGGATATTTCTATGGTTAGTTATATGCTGCCATCTAGTGGCCTTTTTTTTTGGTAATGCACTTGTTTTTCCATGTTCCCTTCCCTGAGATCTATGACACATTTCATTTGAGTGGTGCTCCCCCCTTCTTCTTGAGTACAGCACTTCCTGTGTCATAGCTGCAGCTGAGCTCATTTAACAGGGACACATGTATTCTGCATGGTACGCTAAAGAAAGTATAATCTTTTGACCGCATAATACTGAGATCCATTCGTTCTGCTGTATCTTGTTGTCTGATGTAGAGAATAAAGCAACTTTGTGGATGAACACGGTATTGGTGAGTTCAGCTATCTGATGAGGATTGTCCGCAGTGATTATATCTGCTTATACAGGCCAGGCATAGAGGTCTTACAAGGGATAAATCGCTATCACAACAATCGGAGTCAGAATAGTCAAAACATGCATAGAATTCCTACAGCCTGCTGTGTATATGTGTGTGAATGATCTGCAATCAAGCTCAGTGCCATCCGCCATATTGTGAAAGCACATGGTCGCACAAGCTTACTGCACTTCACATTAATGTTGAAAACAGTTTCTCTACATTGAACTGTGTTACCTCGCCTAAATAAGCTGCTGTTCGTCTTCTTAACCCCTTAAGGACCGGGCTCATTTTCACCTTAAGGACCAGGCCATTTTTTTCAAATCTGACCAGTGTCACTTTATGTGTGAATAACTTTAAAACGCTTTTACTTATCCAGGCCATTCTGAGATTGTTTTTTCGTCCCATATTGTACTTCATGACACTGGTAAAATGGAGTCAAAAAATTGTATTTTTATTTATAAAAAAATACCAAATTTACCAAAAAGTTAGAGAAATTAGCAAATTTCCAAGTTTCAATTTCTCTACTTCTATAATACATAGTAATACTTCCAAAAATAGTTATTACTTTACATTCCCCATATGTCTACTTCATGTTTAGATCATTTTGGAATGCCATTTTATTTTTTGGGGATGTTACAAGGTTTAGAAGTTTAGAAGCAAATCTTGAAATTTTTATGAAATTTTCAAAAACCCACTTTTTAAGGACCAGTTCAGGTCTGAAGTCACTTTGTGAGGCTTACATAATAGAAACCACCCAAAAATGACCACATTCTAGAAACTACACCCCTCAAGGTATTAAAAACAGATTTTACAAACTTCGTTAACCCTTTAGGTGTTCCACAAGAGTTAATGGCAAATGAAGATAACATTTCAGAATTTAGAATTATTTTTTTTCCATTTTAATCCATTTTTTCCAGTAACAAAGCAAGGGTTATCAGCCAAACAAAACTCAATATTTATGGCCCTGATTCTGTATTTTTCAGAAACACCCTATATGTGGTCGTAAACTGCTGTACAGGCACACGGCAGGGCACAGAAGGAAAGGAATGCCATACGGTTTTTGGAAGGCATATTTTGCTGGACTGTTTTTTTGACACCATGTCCCATTTGAAGCGCCCCTGATGCACCCCTAGAGTAGAAACTCCAAAAAAGTGACCCCATTTTGGAAACTACGGGATAGGGTGGCAGTTTTGTTGGTACTATTTTAGGGTACATATGATTTTTGGTTGCTCTATATTACACTTTTTGTGAGGCAAGGTAACAAGAAATAGCTGTTTTGGCACAGTTTTTTTTTTGTTATTTACAACATTCATCTGACAGGTTAGTTCATGTGGTATTTTAATAGAGCAGGTTATTACAGACGCGGTGATACCTAATATGTCAACTTTTTTTTATTTATGTACGTTTTACACAATTATTTCATTTTTGAAAGGAAAAAAAATAATGTTTAGTGTCTCCATAGTCCAAGAGCCATAGTTTTTTCAGTTTTTGGGCGATTATCTTGGGTAGGGTATGATTTTTGTGGGATGAGATGACGGTTTGATTGGGACTATTTTGGGGTGCGTATGACTTTTTGATCACTTGCTATTACACTTTTTGTGATGTAAGGGGACAAAAAATTTCTTTTTTTTACACCGTTTTTATTTTTTTACGGTATTCACCTGAGGGGTTAGGTCATGTGATATTTTTAAAGAGCAGTTATTACAGATATGGCGATACCTAATATGTGTAGTGCATTTTATTTTTAAAATTTTTAATCATTGATAAATGTGTTTTTTTATTCTTGAAGATCCAGTGGGTCTGATGTCTGTATAATACAGTAAAGTACACTATATAGTGTACTGTACTGTATTTTCACTTTACAAAGTCTGATCGAACTTGTGCCTTTAGCAGAAGTCTGATCAGCACCATGGACAGTCTCTGATCAGCACTATGGACAGCCAGAAGCCTGTGAAGGCATCCGGTTGCCATGGTAACCATCACTCGCTGCCACAACAGAGCAGCGGGTGATGGGGAGGGAGGGGGGCCACCTCCCTCTCTAATCGGGGGCTGAAAAGGCACAGCAGTCCCCGATGGCAGAGGGAGGGAGCTTATTCCCTGTTAACTCCTTCCATACAGCGGTCCCTACGGACCGCGGCATGGAAGGGGTTAAACGGCTGACATCACAGCACAGATGTCAGCCGTTTCAAGCAGAGTGTCAGCAATGTGCTGACACTCTGCTTGATAACCGCTCGGCCATCCTGAAAATGAGAGGGGGCGGGCGGGATGATCAGAAACTTCCGAAAACGCTGCAGACCACAGGTCTGAATTGACCTGCGGTTTGCAGCGATCACCGATATGGGGGGGTCACAGGACCCCCCTCAGCATTGTCCCAGGGTGCCTGCTGATTGATTTCAGCAGGCACCCTGTTCCGATCACCGCCCACCACGCGGAGGTGATCGGAACTACACAAGACGTACAGGTACGCCCTGTGTCCTTAAGTACCGGGACATCAGGGCATACCTGTACGCACTATATCCGTAACAGGTTAAAGAGACAGTACCATGTTTTCTCAAAACTGTAGAAAAATGTCTAGTCAAGGCTCTGAACACTCTTTTATGGCCGAACCAACCCAGATACATCATGCCTCTTAACCAGCAGACGTACAGGAAGCAGATTTTGTAGATATTACCAGACAGAGTATAAGACCCAACTGTACAATAAAACCGACACAGAAACTGTCACGGATGATGTTGCAGATAGCTGGAAGTTATGGATAAACATCCGACTGGCTTGATCCCAAACTAAGGAGCATAAAGGTGACCCCTATAAAACCCTAAGAGCTCACCCTGACTGCTAAGCACATACAAGGGTCTCAGAGGTAGACGATTGCATGCCCTCGTACCTAGACTGTGTGACACCTGAAAACCCTATAATAGAGAGGGGACACAACCACCGGCTCCCTGCACTTAATACGGAGGGAGTCAGGGTCACCTAGAATCAAGCCAGCAAGGAAACACAATACATGAAAGGACTTATCTGAACAAGCAGTAACCGAAGTCTCCAGCAGTGAACACTTCAATCCAGGAAGTAGTATAAACCGCAAAGTGAGGCAGTATGGGAGGGAATATAAAGGGAGGCAATTAGTGTAAATAGGTGACAGCTGGGAGAAGGAAAGGAGATGACAAAGTGAAACCAAAACAAAAAACATAATGCAAGAGGTACAGAAGAACGTCTGCCAGACCTTCTCAGAGAGCTGGCGGTGACAGAAACACAGACAAAACTATGAAGCCACTAGAGATTATTTCTCCAGTAATCTGTCAGACCTCTGGGACAGAACTTCACACTGCATGTCAGTTTTGTCACACTATAATGATCAACCACTGACAACCAGCTAAATTAAGAGACTCTATAGATCACCTCTTTGCTGCGTATGAATACTACCAGCGGCTGTCTGCAAAATACTCAGCTTTCTTACAGGACTCTAATATAGAGGACTGATAGACTGAACCAACAAAGGGATCTCGTAGTGCAAAATGCTAAGTTTAAAGCAGAACTCCACATTAATCAACTGCAAGAGACCAGATCTCACAGATCCACCTCAACCAAGCACACTGCACTTTCTTCTAGATCTTCTCGCTCCAGAAGTTCAACATTAAGCGACAAGCTATTGGCTGCTCAACAAGCAGAGGCAGATTCACAAATAAAGATTCTGAAAATGGAAGGGGAGGAAGCAGCTTCCCTAGCAAGGCTGAAAGTCCTTGAACAAGCAATGGGACAAAGTACGAGTTCAGACTGCCTTATCCCAGCAGAATTGGAAGATCCAGTTGAATGCACCAGTGAATATGTACTAAAGCATGACATTTGCAAAGATACAGAGTCATCTCCTGTACCTCCTACTAACAACACTGTTCTGACTCTCAAAACAGAGACCTCTCAGCTCCATATGCCTAAGCCTCTTCAAGTCTACAACACAAGTACATCTACGCAGCAACCCACATCAACTCCTGCCAATAACAAGGTGACTTCCAGTGACAGGCCGCAGCTCAAGCCACAGACAGCATAAGCCTTAGAGACTACACCACAGTTAAACGCTCATGCAACATCATTCTACCCTGGTAAACCTCAACTTACATTAACCTGGGAACTTTCACACCCGAGGGGCTCCACAAGTTACTTTGGCATCAAAGAGTGAGCGATCAGACTTGAATGACTTTGCCAGATATATGGTACGCCGTGACCTCATTAACACCAGCCTCTCAAGGTTTGATGACTGTCCAGACAGTTACAGACGAAAGTTCGCCGAAACGCGCGTCAAGGTTGGCGCCATCCTGGAGGGAGCACAGCATGGGTAACCGTTTGTCGTCCATTTGATTAATATGGAATGTTTTTTGCACTTGCACTTTATTGTTAATCATGTTTATGTAGATGGACAGATTTATGAACGTAGTATCCGCTGTGTTCATGCTCCAGATGATGTCGCTTTTTCCCTGCACCTATGTTCTTTTAATCATGTTTGTGAGATAGTTATTTGTAATTATGCAATAAAATGACATTAATTCATAAGCGATCTGGTAGTTGTTTGTAGGTTCCATATTATGGTATATACCACAGGCTTATGTGAGCAATTCTATAATTATATTCTCTGAATAGTATAGAATCCCTGGTTGGGGCATATATTGGGTTTTGAGCTAAGGGGCCTGGAGATCAATCTTCAAGGCTGCTATTGCTGATCTCAATCTCAACCTTACTGCTAAGGAGGAACTTGATTTGCTCATGAGGTGGCTGGGGCCAGAATCTGCAGATCGTGTTAAAAGATGGAGAACGTTGACCACCCAGATGCAGGTCTTGTTGCGGCATGGGCAAGATTTGAGCAAGCCTATGGTAGCTCTAAAGCCATAGAAAGCACTCTATTTAAGAGACTGCAAAACTTCCCAAAAATACGGAACAAAGACTATCGCAAGCTCCAAGATCTAAGTGAACTCATGGAGCTAGAGTTGGCAAAGACAGACCCACTTCTACCTGGACTAAGCTTACTGGACAACGCTCATGGTGTCAACCCAGTGGTATCTAAACTGCCATACGGCCTGCAAGAGAAATGGGCACAACAGGGCTCAAGGTACAAAAGAGAATATAACGTATCCTTTCCTCCATTCTCGCACTTTTGCAGGTTCATTAGTGATCAAGCCTGGACGACAAACAATCCCAGATTTAGCTTCAGTGAACTCAACTTGCCTGCTTCATCCTCATCATCATCAAGTTATGATAACACAGCAGCTAAACGTAGAGACTTTAATAGAGCAATATCTGTTAAAAAAAGACAGACATCTCACCCTCCACGACCTCACCTACTGATCAGGGCATTGTGGATGACAGAGATAAGGACCCTAATCGTTAATGTGACCCTATTCACAAGAAGCCTCACCCTCTTAAGAAATGTTGTGGGCTCAGGGCAAAGACTTTACAAAAGCGCAAGGAGATTCTCCAGAAACTTGGAATATGCTACAAGTGCTGTGCTTCTTATAGCCATTTTGCTAAAGACTGTAAAATAGTCATTAAGTGCACCGAATGCAGTAGCGATAGACATTTTACTGCTATGCATCCTACTCTACTTCCAGACAACCCACAGCAGCTACCCACCTCAACCCCTGTCCCAAATCATGGCGGGGAGCAACAAAGTCATGCCCCAGCCAAAGATAATGTTTCTTCTTTATGCACAGAATTCTGTGGAGAAGGCTTGGATCACAAATGCTGTGCCAAGATATGCCTAGTCAAGATATACCCAAGGGATCATCCTGAGAAAGCTAGGATGTATGCCATAATAGATGAACAGAGCAACAGATCCCTGGTTAAGCCTAAATTCTTTGAGATCTTTGGCATAGAGGGTCACGCCACACCATATACTCTGTGGGGATTCGCTCTGGTAGTTATGACTAGCGGATGCAGTATAGTGGCAAAGTACACAGTTCTTGAATCAAACAGCAGTGTTTATTCACACATTGTGTATAACAAAATGCAGATAAGGTATATCACAAAACACAGGTGGCTTGGTGTTTGTTCACACACAAGGAAAGTCCATAAACCATAAAAGTCACCTTTTCTCCTGGGTGTTAATTCACACCCTGTTAGCAGTTCAGCCTCATCAAGTCCATAGGTGGCCTGTTTGCCTTTAGAGGGGCCTGAGTCCTCCAGCCCGGCTCAAACCTCAAATCCCAGCACAGCCCTCAGCAGTGCTGGCTGGTTTTTATGCCTGGCAAAACCTAGCCTGGAACATGGGGAGTAGTCACCGACCCAGCACTTTGACTACTCCCAGTAAGAGCAGTCCCAGGTCAGCTATGACAACCATGCTAACTCTCAAGGTGTCAATTAGCAATAGCTGCTGCTGACACATAAAATACCGGCTCTTACTTCACTGAGGCAAGGAACCTCGGTGACACATACCTTTCATCCACGATGATTCCAGGTACCTTCTTACATACCCCCCCCCTTTGTTCAACCCTGCCATACAGTATACCCAAGACAGGGCATCCACGTTTCTCAGCAGCCGGCCTGTCTTCTGTTCCACGGAGTACTTAAAGTTCTGTAAGGGCAGGAACCACCTGGTGACTAGGGCATTTTTCTCTTTGGTCTGGCTCATCCACTTGAGAGGGGAGTGTTTAGTCACCAGGCAGAACTTTCTCCCCAACAAATGGTAGCGGAGAGACTCAAGTGCCCACTTAATAGCAGGCTATACTATACCTGGTTTCGGCTGGGGTGAGCTTGCGGCTTAAAAAGACAATGGGATGCTCCTCCCTGTTGACTTCCGGAGAGAGTACAGCACCGAGGCCTACTTCGGAGGCATCTGTCTGTACCACTAACACCCTATTGAAGTCGGGCATCACCAAAACTGGTGACCCACACAGGGCCAACTTCAAAGTTGAAAAAGCTCTGTCAAGGGCTCAGATATAGTGGCAAAGTGGGAAACAAATCTCATGTAATAGCCTCATTCCTTGAACGACTTTACTTGTTTAGTGGTGACAGGTCGGGTCCAATTTCTTATCGCCTCTATTTTGTTTACTTAGGATTTGATCACTCCGCGCCCAATGACATACCCCAGCTATTTTGTCTCCTCTAACCCTATCGTGCATTTTTTTAGGTTAGCATTAGTCTGGCTTTTTGAGGGGAGTCTACTACAGCCTGCATGTTGGGCAGGTGACTTTCCCAGTCGGTACTGTGGATGACAATATCGTCCAGGTAAGCCGAAGTGTACCGACGATGTGGTTGAAGCACAATGTCCATTAGCCTTTGGAAAGTGGCGGGGGCTCCATGCAGACCAAAGGGTAACACCTTATACTGGTATAGCCCCTCCGGTGTGATGAAGGCAGTTTTCTCTTTGGCAGCCTCCGTTAAGGGTACCTAACAGTAGCCTTTGGTGAGGTCCAAAACAGAAAAATACCGGGCTTGTCCTAACCTCTCAATCAGCCCCTCTACCCAGAGCATGGGATACACATCGAACGTAGATACCTCGTTTAATTTTTCGAAAATCGTTACAAAACTACAACGTCCCGTCCCGTTTAGGTATCAGTACTATAGGGCTGGCCCACTCACTTTTAGACTCCTCAATGACGTCTAGTTGCAGCATTAGTTGTACATCCTCAGAGATGGCCTGTTGCCTAGCCTCGGGTACCTGGTATGGTTTCAAACGGATTTTGGCCTGAGGCTCAGTGACAATGTCATGCTGGATTATGGAAGTGTGTCCAGGGAGGTCTGAGAACACATCAGTGTTCCTGCTGACAAACTCCCTGGCCTCCTGAGTCTGTTTAGAGGAGAGGCTGTCAGCAATCTTCACTGTGACAACCGCTTCCCTTACATTAGACTTAGGGGCCGGAACCTCTACCCCTAGAAAACTCGGCCACGGGCTATCGTCAGTACTGGTCTCCCTATCCTTCCACGGTTTGAGTAAATTCACATGGTACACCTGCTCCGGCTTCCGCCGCCCTGGCTGGTGTACCTTGTAGTTTACTAGTTTACTTCTTCAACCTTTTCGAGTACCTCGTAGGGTCCCTGCCGCCTAGCCAATAACTTCCTGTCCACTGTCGGTACCAGAACCAAAACCCGATCTCCCGGGTTAAAGATCCGAACCTGTCGATTATACACCCGACTTTGAGCTCACTGAGCTGCCTCCATATGTTACTTTACCAGCGGCAACACTGTTTCCATACGTTCCTTCATCTAGGTGACGCATTTAACAACACTTTTATATGGTGTGGGTTGTTGCTCCCATGCCTCTTTGGCTATGTCCAACAGACCACGTGGATGTCTGCCATATAGTAGTTCGAAGGGCGAGAACCCAGTAGAGGCCTGGGGCACTTCTCGCACTGCGAACATAAGATAGAGCAGAAGGAGGTCCCTTCCATCCTAAGCTACTACTCGTTTTAACATAGTTTTTAACGTTTGATTAAACCTTTCTACTAGGCCGTCAGTTTTTGCTGGTGATAGACAGATGTCCGTATCTGTTTGATATTTAGCAACTTACAGAGCTCCCGCATGACCTTGGACATAAAAAGAGTCAGTTAGAACCTCTTTGGGTATCCCCACTCGGGAAAACATCTCCATTAACTCTTTTGCTATGAGTTTGGCCGATGTATGTCGCAGTGGCACTGCCTCTGGGTACCGAGTGGCGTAGTCTAGGATGACCAAGATGTGTTGGTGCCCCCTAGTGGACTTCAGTACTGGGCCTACGAAATCCATAGCGATTCTCTCAAATCGTACCTCGATAATCGGGAGGGGCACTAAGGCACTGCAGAACAGGTGCTGGGGGCTAGAAGTTTGGCAGGTCGGGCAACACTTACAAAAGTCATCCACCTCTCTAAAGACACTGGGCCAGTAAAACCATTGTAGTATCCAGTCCTGTGTCTTCTGCAGTCCCAGATGACCCCCGAAAACATGTTGGTGGGCTAATTCTAAAACGAGTTTTTCTATAGGCCCCAGGCACCACCAACTGTTTAACAGGTTCACCCCGTAGCTGGTTTACCCGATATAGCATATTCTGGTGGACCACAAAACGGGGTAACATCGACTCGGCCCCAGGTTGTTGGGGTACACCATCAAGTATTACCACATTCTCCCAGGCCCGGGATAGGATTGGGTCTTGGCGTTGGGCTGTACCAAAATTCTCCCCGGAGACGTTGAGGTCTGCCAACCCACGTCTCCCACCATTACCCTACACGGGGTTGTCTCCCCCTCTTCCACCGAAGTGTCAGTCACCCCTACTGCTGACCCTTCAGCCTCAGGTTCCCAGGGTGCTGGCTGTCCCCCTGAACAAGGCCAATCTCCTGGGCTTATTCCTGTCTCAGGGGTATCCTTAACTCTCACAACTGGCCATAGGGCAGGGAAACCTGGAAAGTATTTCCCTAGTATGAGTTCATAGTGGAGATTTGTGGCGCCTGCTACTTCGTGGGTTCACCTGCCGGCCACCGTGGTTAAAGACTCCAGTGCAGTGGGGTAGTCTTTCAAGTCTCCATGAATGCACATCACTCTAACTTTCCAGCCAGTATACTCAGCAGACCGCACCAGGGTAGCCCTTACCAGGGTCACCAAGCTCCCTGAGTACAGCAGCGCCTCCGCTTGAGTGTCTCCCACTTCCATCTGGCAAGTGGTCTAGAGCCTCTGGGGTACCTGTGGCACACAGTTTCCTAGAATATAGCAATTGTCGGTAACCACAATTAGTGTCCATGGGCTCAGCCCGATGAGGACACTCAACCCTGGTGTGGCCAGGTTCCTGACACCGCCAGCAGATTAACTGGGTCTGGCCCATAGGAGAAACCTCCTGGGGGGTTTCATTGGCTTCTACCGGTGGGCCTGGGGTGGGGCGTTCTGGAGTTTGCCTGCCCTCCTCCCAAAAGAACCGCCCTTGAGATTCTTTGTGGCCTCATAGCGTTCCACCAGGTCCACCATTTCCAGGGCATTTCCGGGAGATACCTGGGCGATGCAGTGCTGGAGAGGGGGTAGCAGCACCCTCCAGAATATTCCAGCCAATAGTCTATTCAGCATAGCCGTGGGACTCAGCACATCAGGCTATTAGCCTCCCGTTAGTGCAGGTTGGTGTCTTGATGCTGTGAATTATCCTCCATGAGGGCCTTCACAACAGCCTCGATTTAGTCGTGGGGCACGGGTTGAAATACAGCTGGTTTGATGTACGACATACAACTGTGCACAAAAATGCAAACCCAAAAATATATTGGCGTTCACGCCATCCTCACTGCACTTGCACGCATCCTCCACCAATTGTGGTGATTCGCTCTGGTAGTTATGACTAGCAGATGCAGTATAGAGGCAAAGTACACAGTTCTTGAATCAAACAGCGGTATTTATTCACATATTAGTGTATAAAAAAATGCAGATAAGGTATATCACAAAACGCAGGTGGCTTGGTGTTTGTTCACACACAAGAAAAGTCCATAAACCATAAAAGTCACCTTTTCTTCTGGGTGTTAATTCACACCCTGTTAGCAGTTCAGCCTCAACAAGTCCATAGGTGGCCTGAGTCCTCCAGCCGGGCTCAAACCTCAAATCCCAGCACAGCCCTCAGTTCACAGCACACAGACTACTGAGCTCCACTGTCAGAGGGAGGTAAATCAACACACCAGGCAGTGCTGACTGTTTTTTATGCCTGGCAAAACTACTCCCAGTAAGAGCCATCCTGGATCAGCTATGAAAGCCATGCTAACTCTCAAGGTGTCAATTAGCAATAGCTTCTGCTGACACATAAAATACCGTCTCTTACTTCACCGAGGCCAGGAATCTCGGTGACACATACCTTCCATTCACGATGACTCCAGGTACCTTCTTACAACTCTCAGAACCTGTTCTGGTCATGTAGAGACCTTCGTCAGAAGGTTCGATGGGTTCATGGTCTCTCATATCAAGTAGGGAGAGGGCATACCCCTAACAACATTAGTTGAGTGTGACCAGATACCAGACGAAAGGGAAGAGATTCCTACTCCAGAAGCTCCATATCACCATCCTAATTTAAGGCACCTTGTTGATGAGATTCCTGCAATGGACATGAGTGCTGAAATCCTCTGTTAGTTTCGATGGGTGACATATACCCATTTTTGGTGTGAGATACACGTGCACTTTATAAGTGACAGGGAAATTAATATAGTTAATCTGACTGTTAGTTCAGCCAGTGACATATACCCATTTTTGGTGTGAGGTACACCTGCACTCCATACGTGACTAGGAAATTAATATAGTTAATCCGTCTGTTAGTTCGGTGGGTGATATATACAGTCGTGGCCAAAAGTTTTGAGAATTACATAAATATTGGAAATTGGAAAAGTTGCTGCTTAAGTTTTTGTAATAGCAATTGTCATATACTCCAGAATGTTATGAAGAGTGGTCAGATGAATTGCATAGTCCTTCTTTGCCATGAAAATTAACTTAATCCCAAAAAAAAACTTTCCACTGCATTTCATTGCTGTCATTAAAGGACCTGCTGAGATCATTTCAGTAATCGTCTTGTTAACTCAGGTGAGAATGTTGACGAGCACAAGGCTGGAGATCATTATGTCAGGCTGATTGGGTTAAAATGGCAGACTTGACATGTTAAAAGGAGGGTGATGCTTGAAATCATTGTTCTTCCATTGTTAACCATGGTGACCTGCAAAGAAACGCATACAGCCATCATTGCGTTGCATAAAAATGGCTTCACAGGCAAGGATATTGTGGCTACTAAGATTGCACCTCAATAAACAATTTATAGGATCATCAAGAACTTCAAGGAAAGAGGTTCAATTCTTGTTAAGAAGGCTTCAGGGCATCCAAGAAAGTCCAGCAAGTGCCAGGATCATCTCTTAAAGAGGATTCAGCTGCGGGATCGGAGTGCCACCAGTGCAGAGCCTGCTCAGGAATGGCAGCAGGCAGGTGTGAGCGCATCTGTAAGCACAGTGAGGCGAAGACTTTTGGAAGATGGCCTGGTGTCAAGAAGGGCAGCAAAGAAGCCACTTCTCTCCAAAAAAAACATCAGGGACAGATTGATGTTCTGCAGAAAGTATGGTGAATGGACTGCTGAGGACTGGAGCAAAGTCATATTCTCCGATGAAGCCTCTTTACGATTGTTTGGGGCATCTGGAAAAAGGCTTGTCCGGAGAAGAAAAGGTGAGCGCTACCATCAGTCCTGTGTCATGCCAACAGTAAAGCATCCTGAGACCATTCATGTGTGGGGTTGCTTCTCATCCAAGGGAGTGGGCTAACTCACATTTTTGCCCAAAAACACAGCCATGAATAAAGAATGGTACCAAAACACCCTCCAACAGCAACTTCTTCCAACAATCCAACAACAGTTTGGTGAAGAGCAATGCATTTTCCAGCACGATGGAGCACCGTGCTATAAGGCAAAGTGATAACTAAGTGGCTCGGGGACCAAAACGTTGACATTTTGGGTCCATGGCCTGGAAACTCCCCAGATCTTAATCCCATTGAGAACTTGTGGTCAATCCTCAAGAGGCGGGTGGACAAACAAAAACCCACTAATTCTGACAAACTCCAAGAAGTGATTATGAAAGAATGGGTTGCTATAAGTCAGGAATTGGCCCAGAAGTTGATTGAGAGCATGCCCAGTCGAATTGCAGAGGTCCTGAAAAAGAAGGGCCAACACTGCAAATACTGACTCTTTGCATAAATGTCATGTAATTGTCGATAAAAGCCTTTAAAAAAGTATGAAGTGCGTGGAATTATATTTCACTACATCACAGAAACATCTAAAACAAAGATCTAAAAGCAGTTTAGCAGCAAACTTTGTGAAAACTAATATTTGTGTCATTCTCAAAACTTTTGGCCACGACTGTACTAGTTTTTGATGTGAGATACACGTAAACTTTATACGTGACAATGAAATTAATATAGGCCTCTTTCCCACTTGCGTTGTCCGGATCCGGCGTGTACTCCACTTGCCGGAATTACTCTCCGGATCCGGAAAAACACAAGTGTACTGAAAGCATTTGAAGACGGAACCGTCTTCAAAATGCTTTCAGTGTTACTATGGCACCCAGGACGCTATTAAAGTCCTGGTTGCCATAGTAGGAGCGGGGAGCGGGGGAGCGGTATACTTACAGTCCGTGCGGCTCCCGGGGCGCTCCAGAATGACGTCAGAGCGCCCCATGCGCATGGATGACGTGTCCAATGCGATCACGCGATCCATGCGCTTGGGGCGCCCTGACGTCACTCTGGAGCGCCCCGGGAGCCGCACGGACGGTAAGTATGCTGCTCCCCGCTACACTTTACCATGGCTGCCAGGACTTTAGCGTCCCGGCAGCCATGGTAACCATTCAGAAACAACGTTTAGCTTAAGGCCGGATCCGGATCAATGCCTTTCAATGGGCATTAATTCCGGATCCGGCCTTGCGGCAAGTCTTCAGGATTTTTGGCCGGAGCAAAAAGCGCAGCATGCTGCAGTATTTTCTCCGGCCAAAAAATGTTCCGTTCCAGAAATGAAGACATCCTGATGCATCCTGAACGGATTTCACTCCATTCAGAATGCATGGGGATAATCCTGATCAGGATTCTTCCGGCATAGAGCCCCGACGACGGAACTCTATGCCGGAAGAAAAGAACGCAGGTGTGAAAGAGCCCATAGTTAATCTGACTGTTAGTTTGGCCGGTGTCACATACCCATTTTTTGTGTGAGGTACACCTGCACTGTATCTGTGACAGGGAAATTAATATACAGTAGTTAATCCGCCTGTTAGTTTAGTGGGTGACCTCAAAGAATGAGGACCACACCACGCAGGAGCTGTGGATGGGTATGGAACAACAGACCGATGAGTGGTTGGTGACGCTGAGCCTCAAGCCTGGCCTGGTGTTGTGCGATAATGGGTGAAATCTCGTAGCAGCTCTGGGGCTGGCCGGTTTGATGTGCATCCCTTCTCTGATGCATATTCTGAATTTGGTGGCGCAGAGGTTCCTGAAAAATTACCCCGATATGTCAGAGCTGCTGCAGAAAGTGTGGGCAGTCTGTGCATGTTTTCAGCCTTCTCACACTCCTGCTGCTCGCCTGTCTGTGCTGCAGCATAACTTCGGCCTTCCCGCTCACCACCTTATATGTGATGTACCTACAAGGTGGAACTCCACCTTGCACATGCTGAAGAGACTATGCGAGTAGTAGCAGGCGATAGTGGAGTTTCAGCTGCAGCACCTATGGGTGAGCTGCTCTGCGGAACAGCACCACTTCACCACCAACGAGTGGGCCTTCTTGCCAGATGTGCGCCATGTTGTGCTGTTTCGAGTACTCCACCAATGACGCAGTGCTCAGCGTTACTATCCCACTTCTATGTCTCCTTGAAAAAACACTTTGGGCGATGATGGAAGAGGATGTGGCACAGAAGGAAGAGGAGGAGGAAAAGGGATGATTTCCATGGTTATAAGGCCAGTCATTCACAAGTGGTTTAGAGGGTGGGTTCCTGCACCAACAGAGGCCAGGTACACAACTCTCCAGACAGGGCACAGTTCTGCAGTATGAGGAGGAGGATGATGATGAGGAGGAGGAACCATGTTCACCGTGGGGTGGAACCCGAAGCAGCTTATGGGCATCAATATAGCATGGCTGAGGGGATAGAGAGGACACAGATGATACACCTCCCACAGAGGACAGCTTGTTGTTGCCTCTGGGCAGCCTGGCACACATGAGCGGCTACATGCTGTAGTGCCTGCGCAACGACCGCCGAGTTGCCCACATTCTAACCAGTGCTGATTAGTGGGTGGTCATCCTGCTGGATCCCCGCTTCAAGGACAACGTGCTGTCCTTAATTCCGTCACTGAAGCGTGATCGGAAGATGCGCGAGTACAAGTGCACACTGGTAGACGCACTGCTGATAGCATTCACACCTGACAACGAGGGCTCAGTGGAAGCAAAAGGTGAAGGCAGAGGAGGAGGAAGTAGTCACCAATGCAGCTGGGGCACCGCCAACACCTCAGAAGAGAGGGTTAGCATGGCTGAAATGTGTAAAAGCTTTTTCAGCACGCCATATCAACCAGCAGCACCAGCTGGTATGGAACATCCTAGCAGGAGGCAGCATTTCAGTGCAATATAGTGCTATATATTTATTTTTTTGAATATTCGTCATTTTTTTCCTTCTGAAGTGAACAGTGTTCAGTGTTCACTTCAGATGGAAAAAAAATGACGAATATTTTAAAATACGAATCTATAGCACTATATTGAATATAGTGCTATATATTAGTTTTTTAGAATATTCGGAATTTTTTTCCATCTGTAGTCATGATTCCTCCCTGTTTAAGTTGCTTGTGGGCCAATGACTTAGGGCCCACAAGCAAGAAGCAGGGAGGAATCATGTGCTCAGATGGAAAAAATTGTGACTATTCGATATAACTAATATATAGCACTATATTCAAAATATTCGCAAATTCTCGAAGTGGCGATATTTGAGATAAAAAATAAATAAATCGCTTTTCGAATATTCATGCTCAACACTATTGGCTACCTCCTCCTTCACCGCCGCTTCCACCTACACCTCCACGTCCACTGCCTCCTCAACCTCCTTCTCCACTTTGACCTCCGCCTCCTAGTTCAAGATTATTATTATTATTATTTTTTCTATTCTATGTTATTTTAAGTCATTTCCCTATCCACATTTGTTTGCATGGCAATTGTCCTGCTCTTACCCCCATTTTCCTTCCTTTTGTAGTTCTCACTATGACTGTTTTACAGCTATTTTAGTGCACCAAAGTTCAAGTCCCCATTGACTTCAATGGGGTTCGGGTTCGAGTTCGGGTCAAGTTCGGGTCCCGAACCCGAACTTTGAACCGAAGTTCAGCCGAACCCGAAAAACCCGAACATCCACGCGTCCGCTCATCCCTACTCATAACTAAGAAGACTGGAGGCTGGAATGTCTACCAAAGGTGCTTCAACTAAGTCCTAAGTAAAGTGTCTGAATACTTATTTCAATGCAAGATTCCAGCTTTATTTTTTCAATAGCTTGGCAAACATTTCAAATATTCTGTTTCCACCTTGTCATTATGGGGTACTGAGTACAGAGTGGTTCCAAGGCTTCTTCTACTTAACCATGATACATTTGTGGCCAAGATGGCTGCTATGCAAGAAAAATGCTGAATATTCCCCAGAGTGACTGGGACCCTAATGGCTGGACTTATTTGATCATAACATTATGTAATTTACTAGTTATCTTCCACAACATAAGAAGGGTATACTAGTTTATGCACCTTGCTCTGAAATCTAGTGATGATATCACACAATTCTTTTCATCACATAGGTTCAGTGGGATAATAAAGGTGGAAAGTGGAGTTCTCTAAGCATTTTCCTATATTTAGGAAGCTAATCATTTGTATCCATTGTACCAGCTCAGTTACAATACATTTGAATCCATACATTATGGGCAGTTGTGTCATGTGATCCCATAGGAAAGCAAACTATGGATTACCTGTCAATAGCTTGCTCTCTTGTGTAGAGAGAAAGCCAATTTATTCTGTATGGTTGACTTTATGTGAATTTAAGGATTATATCAGTAACTATTAAGTTCCTTCAGGCATCTCTCCGCACTCCCCCTGTCACGATCTCTCCCATGACAGAGGTCAGAAGATCTAATAGTCTGGCTGCACGTGATGTGATCTGACAGCCTCTTTGGTTTCACTTGTTTCTGTGTTGTTGCTGGTTATGACCACACCCCTTATCTCAGGTGTAGCTTAAGTGGTCATTCCAACTCCTCTATTTAGTCTGGTCTCACACATCATGCTATGCAGTTGATAGCTCCTTTCTGGTTGTGGAAGAGCTGGTGTTTGGTTCTTCATTGAGTTCCTGCTCGTCTGCGTACTTCGGAATTAAGTGTCTTTTTCCTATTTCTAGTTTGTTATATTCCCCTATATTTTTGTATTAGGCCAGTAGGGAGTCTCCTGTTCCTTCAGCTGGGAAGGAACAGGTCATCTTTTGTCCTGACAATATTTCCAGGGCACTTTAGGGTCAGATAGGGCTTTAGGTTTCTGCGTATGAACATTCCTACCATCGAGGTCTGTTCATACTGATAGTAGTCAGGGCTTGGTTTTGGGATTCACTAGGTGGTAACCTTTCCCCTTTCCATAGTTTTCAGGCCTAGTACCTTTTCCCTTCCTTCCTGTATTTTGTGTGGAGTTTACTACCCACACCGCGTCATGACACCCCCCTCCCCACCAAGCTCTGCCCTCCTTGTTCCTCTATATGTCTTTACATGCATAGTGTGCTAATGGGTCCCAACCTTCATATTCAAAGTAATAAAATTTTCCAGAATTACACCTCCTTTCTAGATTAACTGAATCTGCTGTGTGCAGAATCTCCTGTGTAATGATAAGAGATGCAGCTTCACTCTGCTTACTGTGCAGGGATAAGCCTATCATATTCAGATCAGTGTGAATCTACATCTTATAGGAACACCACAGTGTAAGTTAGGGGATTGCAGATCTATGTCAGTGTTCTCTCACTTGCTACCCTTAGATATGATCAGAGAAGAGGAAATGCAGTGTCAGTGGCAAAATGGGAAAAGTAGGCTGCATTAGGGGAACTATATCACAAAGGAAGGAGTCAAAATGTCAGACTTCCCATAAATGGCAACTAAATAAGGTAGACGAAAGGCATACACAAGTGCCTCCACGTTGTTGGAAATTAGTCATCCCTTTTCTGAAAACCTATATACTGTGTGACACATTATACTGTAGGTGTCTAAACAAGTGGTGGTGGAATTGATAAAAAGAACAATGCATTGATAACTTTCCAATGATGTAGGAGACAATGAAAAATTCCCTCCCTAATCTTAATATTACCTTCAAATTATTTAGTTGTTTTCCACTGTTTGCCTTCCTTGGTGTTATAATTCGAACTGTTTTGTGGGAATGATTCTTTTTGCTCTTCATAACACCTTCCACACTGGTATATATTGATGCCCTGTGATAGTTTAATGTTTAACAGTTTAGTTGCAGGATTTAGCTATAGAACAGCTTCCATCACATTATAATGAAAACTTGTCCCCAAAGTGGCCCTGATTACCACTGTGGAATGGTTCTAATTATTCTACTCCTTCTTGGACACTGACTATTTAAAGCTATAAGATAGCAGCATTTCTAAAGTGGACCAACAGCTGCTGGGCCTTAATGTGCCATTATTTCCTTGTCAGTCTGCTAAAATGATTACAAATTAAATGTAATATAAGCAAATAGGTGGTCGGAGAGTGTCTCACATATTATAGGACATATGCTTACACTGCAGGGCTGTCTCCAAATACAAATTAAATAATATCAGGATTGCCGGCTTTACTGGTCTCACATTGTAACAAATCAGTTGTAAATATCCCTAAATGAATGCTGAAAATAGACAATCCAGCTTCAAAATGTGCTCAAGAATCATCTTCCTTAAACCTCTTGCACACGACCGTATGCCCTCCGAGACATACAGTCCGTGAGTGGGACATAAGTTCCGGAGTGGCATTGGTCGTGCACATGGGAGTACACAGCATCATAGATTACAATGATGCTGTGCACGTTGGGCTGCCCGCGGGGCTATGGCCCCACTCTCATATGATCTTATGAGTGCGGGACAATAGTCCGGAGGGCAACCCAAAGTGCACAGCATCATTCTAAATAGAGATGAGCGAATTTCAAAAAAATTAGATTTTCTGAAAAAATTTGCTTCGATCCAAATTTATTTGCGGCAACTCGCATAAAAAATGGCTATTTCCAGGCTACAGAGAGCCTTTATATGCATGTAGAACACTGTGCCTTGCAGTAACACGCATACCAACCAGCCTCCTGCCTCAGGATTATGGCCCATACTAACTTTAAAGGAGCAGACAGACCGGCCGCACAGCTTAAATCTGTCTTTGCAATTGTATTTTGTTATGTGAGGGTACCCAGATAGCTAATTTTATTGTATTTGTGTATTCTGAGTGCCATTCATCTAATGATATGCACTCAGAATTGAGCTATCTAGGAATATGTTAAATGTCTGTGTTTGCTGTGGGGGTTTGACATTGTGTGTTTGGGTGGTGATTTCTGTCCTGTTGTCCCCACATGTGTATTGGCGATTTCCCTTTGTCTTGAGAGATAATTGGATTACTCCTCGGGTGTCTCCAGGGCAGAGAGGAGGAAACCATGATGCATTGTGGGGATGTATTGTGTCTGTGTATCCTGCAGTGCTGCATATCTGTCCTGTGTCACAGTCTTCATTCTGGTCCCCTAGGGGCGTGTCCACCAGATGGGGACCTGCATAAATACGGGCGAGTAGCCCTCAATAAAGTGTTCCTGTTTTACCCTTTAGCATGTTGAGGCTGATGTTTGGGTAACTGATCGACGCTGGGGATTGCTATACACTGGGAGATTTGCTATACTCCCCTGGCTATAACTACTAGCTCTTTTAAGAGCTGTTCCTGCTCTCTGGTTTTAGGAGAGGTTCACCCACTGGAGCCTGGAGCCTTGTCGTAGGTCCAGGGTGGGTAGGAGACGGTCAGACCTCAACCAAGCTTCGGCGGTTCGTGGGGTCTGCAGTGCGTACGGTGTCAAGTGGAGTCCTTGGAGTCCTCGGAAAGCACTAGGAGCATCTATCAACGGAGGTACCCAGTCGGGGTGCTAGGAGATCCGTTACAGTGAAATAATACTGTCAATGAGGATGACATGCACATGACAGGCGTCACTATTAGAATCATTGCACACTTCACTTATCTGGGCAGTCACGGGGCCAAAATTGACCAAATAACTCAAGTATTAACTCAGTCTTACAGGTCCATGTTACCATCAAGAAGGCTACAGAGTGTCAAAATGACAGTGTGAAGTTTGCAGCAGTATGAGAAGGCCACAGAGGGGCACAATGACAGAGTCTGGAGTTGGGGACAGCATCAGGAGGCTACAGGGTGGCTCAATGACAGAGATTCTAGAGGTGGCGGCAGCATGAGGTGGCCACAGAGTGGCACAATGACAGAGTTTGTAGTTTGCAGCAGTATGAGAAGGCCACAGAGTAACACAATTAAAGAGTCTGGAGTTGGAGACAGCATCAGGAGGCTACAGAGTGGCTCAATGAAAGATTCTGGAGTTGGCGACAGCATGAGGAGGCCATAGAGTGGCACAATGACAGAGTCAGGATAAAAGACTGAGGGCACAGATTGTTGAGAAAGATGCAGATGGAAAGTTATCTGTAGAGCTGTACGACGGTAACCTGCAGATTAATGCAGCCCTCAAAAGCAAGTTGGGTTTGTCGGTTCCAAAACCTAAATTAGATCGTGGGGCATGTGATCAGTCCAAGACCCTCAATCAGCAGCCGCAGCATGATACCACAGAGTGGCAAAGTGACATAGTGTGGAGATGGCAGCATGAGGAGGCCACATAGTGGCTCAATGAAAGATTCTGGAGTTGGCGACAGCATGAGGAGGCCATAGAGTGGCACAATGACAGTCAGGATAAAAGACTGAGGGCACAGTTTGTTGAGAAAGATGCAGATGGGAAGTTATCTGTAGAGCTGTATGATGGTAACCTGCAGATTAATGCAGCCCTCAAAAGCAAGTTTGGTTTGTCAGTTCCAAAACCTAAATTAGATTGTGGGGCGGGTGATCAGTCTAAGGCCTTTTAAGCAGCAGCAGCAGCATGGTGATACAAATTAGTGGCAAGGTGACATAGTGTGGAGATGGCAGCACGAGGAGGCCACATAGTGGCATGGTGACAGTGTTGAGATGGCAGCGACAGCATGATACCACAGAGTGGCACAGTGACATAGTGTGGAGATGGCAGCAACAGCAGCAGCATGATACCACAGAGTGGCAAGGTGACATAGTGTAGAGATGGCAGCAACATCAGCAGCATGATACCACAGGGTGGCAAGCTGACATAATGTGGATATCAAATGGCCAAGAGAGGAGAGAAGGCGCTCATAGGTGAGGGTAAACAAATTGATGTCCTTTCCCCCTACCCAGTATGAGTGAGTTTACTCACCTGGTTTGGTTTGCACTGATTGTGGTGCAACCTTAGTGGAGGGAGGTTCGAATGGTGGAGGTTGTCTGGGTTGGTGCTGCCGGATGGTGTCCGAGACGACCCTGGGCGGGGGCCAAACCGCCACTTGGGTGGATATTTGGATATATAAAAAAAGTCTCGTCTGCACTGGATTTGTGCGGCGAGCCGATGGACTTAGGCGCAAATCACAACCCGAGCTTGGATACGAGATTTTTTTATTTTGAGTACCCCGAAACGCGTTGTCTTTTCAAAATAAAAAAATCTCGTATCCAAGCTCGGGTTGTGATTTGCGCCTAAGTCCATCGGCTCGCCGCACAAATCCAGTGCAGACGAGACTTTTTTTATATACAGTCAGGTCCATAAATATTGGGACATCGACACAATTGCAACATTTTTGCCTCTATACACCACCACAATGGATTTGAAATGAAACGAACAAGATGTGCTTTAACTGCAGACTGTTAGCTTTAATTTGAGGGCATTTACATCCAAATCAGGTGAACGGTGTAGGAGATACAACAGTTTGCATATGTGCCTCCCACTTGTTAAGGGACCAAAAGTAATGGGACAATCGGCTTCTTAGCTGTTCCATGGGCAGGTGTGTGTTATTCCCTCATTATCCCAATTACAATGAGCATATAAAAGGTCCAGAGTTCATTTCAAGTGTGCTATTTGCATTTGGAATCTGTTGCTGTCAACTCTCAAGATGAGATCCAAAGAGCTGTCACTATCAGTGAAGCAAGCCATCATTAGGCTGAAAAAACACAACAAACCCATCAGAGAGATAGCAAAAACATTAGGTGTGGACAAAACAACTGTTTGGAACATTCTTAAAAAGAAGGAATGCACCGGTGAGCTCAGCAACACCAAAAGACGCGGAAGACCACAGAAAACAACTGTGGTGGATAACCAAAGAGTTCTTTCCCTGGTGAAGAAAACACCCTTCACAACAGTTGGCCAGATCAAGAACACTCTCCAGGAGGTAGGTGTATGTGTGTGAAAGTTAACAATCAAGAGAAGACTTCACCAGAGTGAATACAGAGGGTTCACCACAAGATGTAAACCATTGGTGAGCCTCAAAATCAGGAAGGCCAGATTATAGTTTGCCAAACGACAGCTAAAAAAGCCTTCACAGTTCTGGAACAACATCCTATCGACAGATGAGACCAAGATCAACTTGTACCAGAGTGATGGGAAGAGAAGATTATGGAAAAGGAAAGGAACTGCTCATGATCCTAAGCATACCACCTCATCAGTGAAGCATGGTGGTGGTAGTGTCATGGCGTGGGCATGTATGGCTGCCAATGGAACTGGTTCTCTTGTATTTATTGACGATGTGATTGCTGACAAAAGCAGCAGGATGAATTCTGAAGTGTTTCGGGTAATATTATCTGCTCATATTCAGCCAAATGCTTCAGAACTCATTGGACGGCGCTTAACAGTGCAGATGGACAATAACCCAAAGCATACTGCAAAAGCAACCAAAGAGTTTTTTAAGGGAAAGAAGTGCAATGTTATGCAATGGCCAAGTCAGTCATCTGACTTGAATCCGATTGAGCATGCTTTTCACTTGCTGAAGACAAACCTGAAGGAAAAATGCCCCAAGAACAAGCAGGAACTAAAGACAGTTGCAGTAGAGGCCTGGCAGAGCATCACCAGGGATGAAACCCAGCGTCTAGTGATGTCTATGTGTTCCAGACTTCAGGCTGTAATTGACTGCAAAGGATTTGCAACCAAGAATTAAAAAGTGAAAGTTTGATTTATGATTATTATTATGTCCCAATACTTTTGGTTCCTTAACAAGTGGGAGGCACATATGAAAACTGTTGTAATTTCTACACCGTTCACCTGATTTGGATGTAAATACCCTCAAATTAAAGCTGACTGTCTGCAGTTAAAGCACATCTTGTTTGTTTCATTTCAAATCCATTGTGGTGGTGTATAGAGCCAAAAATGTTAGAATTGTGTCGATGTCCCAATATTTATGGACCTGACTGTATCCATAATGTGGATATGGCAGCAAAAGCAGCAGCATGATTCCACAGAGTGGCAAGGTGACATAGTGTGGAGATAACAGCAGTAGCATGATACCACAGAGTGGCATGTTGACATAGTGTGGAGATGGAAGCATCAGGAGGACACAGAGTGGCATGGTGACATGGTGTGGAGATGGATGATCTAATCTGCTGCATCAGGCATCGGTGGGTGGAAATCCTTGTCGATCAACGCCTGATTAATCTTGACAAAAGTAAGTCTCTCCACATTCTTGTGGTAACTATGGCCCCCGCCGCACTAAAAACCCACTCTTATGCCACACTACTGGCCGGGCAAGACAGCTTTTCCAGGGCAAACTCTGCCAGTTGAGGCCACAAATCCAGTTTGACTGCCCAGTAGTCCAGCGGATTTTCAATGTGGGGTGGCAGGGTGCTGTCCAAGTATTCTACCACCTTCTGGTTCAGGTCCTGCTCCAGGTCTACCTGCTGCTGCTGGTGAGTAGTTTCTTCACTATGTGGGTGAAGAAAGCTACTCATCATGGACTCTAGACTCAGGCTGCTGCTGATGGAGCTGCTACTGTTCCTGCTACCGCACCCCTCCCCAGCAGCCATGGCAGTGGAATGTGAGCCCAGAGAGCCCCCCCGGTCAGACCTGCGAAAGAATGGATGATGGTGCAGATAGGCAGAGGCCAACTGACTACATAGGATGTCTCTGTAGTACTTCAGTTTGACCTCCTTCTCATTTTGGAACGGTAGCGAGGATCAAACATGGCGGAGAGACAGAAGTCATCCCTCTGCCGAATGGTGACAATTCTGCTGTTGCTAAGCAAACAAGTGAGCATGCAGCGGGCCATTTGTGCAAGTGACTCTGAGGGATACCCTGCATCCATCTCCACTGCATACTGCCACGGTGTGTCTGGGTCCTCTGTCTCGTCTTCCTCATCACCCTCTTGCTCCGGCTGCTCCTGTCACTGCAGTAGAAAAACCATTCAATTGGCTAAATATTGCCTGTGCTCCAATGTCCTCCTCCCCTTCCTCCTCCTCTTCCAGTTCAGCCCCCACAGGGCTCACGTGGCCGTGAGATCTAGGTGCCACGTCTCCAGTCCCCTGACAAGCCATATTCACCAGCGTCTCTTCCAGGACATGAAGCAGTGGAATGACGGCATTCATCCCGTAGTCCTGGCGACTGACAAATAACGTGGCCTCCTCAAAGGGTCTGAGCAAACGGCATGTGTCACTGGCTGACATCGAAGTTACACAGGGGAATAATCCTGTCCGCTTGGATAATCAAGAAATTGTTTATGGTATTTCTCTGTTCGTATAGTCGGTCCAACATATGGAGGGTGGAATTCCAACTGTTTTGCCCGCAGCAGCTCAACGAGGGTGTGCTTTGCGATGTATGAGTGGCTGAAGTGCATGCAAAAAAGTTTTCTGGCCATTTTTAAGATGTCTTGCATATGGGAGGAAGAGTTCAGGAACCGCTTGACGGCCAGATTGAACAGGTGTGCCATGCAGGGCGCATGGCTCAGGCTTCCTTGACGCAGCGCCGACAACATGTTCTTCCCATTGTCGGTCACCATGGTTTCGATTTTCAATTGTCGCGGAGAAAGCCAGCAGTCGATTTCTTTCTGAAGGATACGGAGCAGTTCCTCCCCTGTGTAATTACGCTCGCCCAGGCAAACCAGGTGCAGAACCACGTGACACCGCCGTGCCCTGCACATATGGAATGCTGGAGGGGCACTGTGACTTGTCCCTGCAGTGGAGGCTGAGGACATGGTGGAGAATGAGGAGGCAGAGGCAGACACTGTCGCAGGACAAATGGTGTGACAACTTGGATGCGGAAGCAGCATCACCTGGCCAAGTTGCTGGTGTGGCTGTGCAGGAACCACATTTACCCAGTGGGCCGTAAAGGACATGTATTGTCCCTGACCGTAGTAATAGCTCCAAAGGTCGGCGCTACTGTGCACTTTGGTAGACACAGACAGGCTCAAGGACTGGTCCAACTTCTGTTGTACATACGTGTGCAGGGCTGGTACTGCCTTTTTGGCAAAGAAATGATGGATTGGGACTCTCCACCTTGGCTCGGCACAAGACATCAGTTCGATGAAAGGTGCAGAGTCCACCACTTGGAAAGGGAGGGACTGCAGCACCATCAACTTGGCCAGGAGCACGTTCAGCTTCTGCGCCGTTGGATGCATGCATGCATACTGCTATCTCTTGGCAATCGGTTCAGTGATTGCTTGCTGGCGGAATGACTGATGAGGATTAGAAGGAGGAGAAGCAGGAGCTTCAGGACCAGCAGATGATGGAACAGACAAACAGCTCCCTTCTGCTGAGCCGGTGAATCCTTGACTGCCTGCAATGGGGTGCGTGCCACTAGGTGATGCAGCGGTGGCTGCAGCAGGCTGGATCACTACATCAGAGCCACGATTGTCCCAGGCCACTTTATGGTGTTGCTGCATATGTTTTTGCAGGGCAGTGGTGCCAACATTGGCCCCCTGGCCACACCTCACCTTCTGCCCACAGATTCGACCTATGGCAATGTTGACCTCCTCTTGACAAAAAACTGCCACACCGCTGAGTAGCTGATTTTACCACCAACACTCCGCACTGATTGACTGCTAGTGCCGCTGCTTGCAAGAACCCGTGCACCACTCCTTTCCGGGCAGATAGACTGCTGCAAAGTGGGTGGTCTTCCCCGGGCCCATTTGGCTGCCGACCTCCCACTGCTTCCACCCTGCTGACTCCCAGCCATGCTACCACGTTGCTGGCTCAGCCGCTGCCTCATGGGCAAGCTGCTAGTTGCTACCCTCTTCTCCCGATGATGATGAAGCCCCTTCTCCACCCGGCTCCCAAGTGTGATCGGCTTCATCATCATCGAGTAGTGTTTGCAAGTCACTGGTGTCCTCTTTAACGCTCTCTGGGTCAGGAGCCTGACTGCTCGCAACACCACCTCCCATGGCACTCTCCTCATCACTACATGCCCGCCTAGTGGAGGAAGTGGTGGATGTCTCCTCCAAATATTGGTTAGGCATTAGCTGCTGACTGTCCTAGAGTAGCTCGTCCTCGCTGAATAGTAGAGCTGAGCCCACAGCAGATAGTTCTTCTGTGGCTGAGGGAACAGCAAAGGACAGAGACAGTTTGAGGACAGGTGAGAGCACAGGGCTTGATCCCGGGCCATGCCAACTAAGGGTTGTGTCTGACGAACCCACATACTGTTGGCTGGGAGTGTCCGATGTCACTTAGGATGAATTGGATGACGGAGTTAACCAATCAATAACCGCTGGGTTGCTGGTCAAGACACGACCGGGAGCTCAGGCCTCTCTCTGCGACTCCTGCTGCCACGGCCCCTTAATCTGCTGCAACCTCTGCCTGCACAAGAAACATTTATGCCTCTGCCACTCCTCTGTGCATGTCCTGGCACTTCTCTGTCTGACATACTTTTAGCTGAACTAAAATAATTAAAAGCAAATTAAAACAACCCTAAAAGCCCAGAATATATTACTCTTTTTGGACAGAAATAGGCCACTAACCACTTTTAGCACAAATACAAGTAAACGTGAACTGTCTATATATTTCTCGTTTTGGACTGAAATAGGCCACTAAATTATTATAGCGGAAATAAAAACAAACGTGACCTGTGTTTATATTTCTCGTGTTCGACTGAAAAAGGACAATAAATGATTTTAGCGTAAAAAACAGGAAAAGTTAACTGCGTATATTTTTCGCTTTTGTTTCTTACATATGGCAATAAACACTTTTAGTGCAAAAAACACCAAAATGTGAACTGCGTATATTTTTCTCTTATTGTACTGAACTTGCAATAAATGGTTTGACCGCAAATAACACCAAATGTCACCTGTGTGTATGAAATAACTGCAGAAGTGACCTGAGTAAATATATTTCTTGTTGAACTGAAATAGGCCATTATATGCTTTCACCAGAAATCACAGCAACAGTGTAGTGGGTATACTGTATATTTTTCTTGTATTACTGATATAAGGCCAATATACGCTTTCACCAGAAATAGCTGCAACAGTGCAGTGGGTATATATATTTTTTTGTATTACTGAAATGCTGCCCTATACGCTTTCAACAGAAATAACGGCAACAGTGCAGTGGGTATATATTTTTCTTGTATTACTGAAATAAGGCCACTATACGCTTTCACCAGAAATAACTGCAACAGTGCAGTGGATATATATTTTTCTTGTATTACTGAAATACTGCCCTATACGCTTTCACCAGAAATAACTGCAACAGTGCAGTGGTTATATATTTTTCTTGTATTACTGAAATACGGCCTTATACTCTTTCACCAGAAATTATTGCAACAGTGCAGTGGGTATATACCGTATTTTTCATTTTATAAGACGCACTTTTTTCCCCTCCAAAGTGGGGGGAAAAAGTCACTGCGTCTTATAAAACGAACGTAATGCAAATTAGGTGTCTCCAGGGCCTGCCACAAAACTGTTAGGCGGGCTGGTGGCTTCACTGAAGGCTTCTGCCACCAGCCCGCCCTTCCTTAACAAGACCGCACCACGGGTGGGCTGGCGGCTTCACTTAATGTGTTTATATTAAATATGACTATAACTCCCCTAATCCTTGAGAATACACCAATGTACAGTACCTACAGTATATCAGTGTATTATTTAGGATGATGGGGGTTATAATCACATAACAGTGTCATCCACAGTTCCCTCATAACAGTGTGTTATCCGCAGACCACCATTAGTTCCAAACCCACCAAAAGCACACCTTTTGGTTCAATTTTTTTCTTCTTATTTTACTCCTCAAAATCCTACAGTAGTTGCATCTTATCATCAGCTGCGTCTTCTAAAGCGAAAAATATTGTATTTTTCTTGTATTACTGAAATACAGCCTTATACTCTTTCACCAGAAATGACTGCAACTGTGCAGTGAGTATATATATTTCTTGTATTACTGAAATAAGGCCACTATACGCTTTCTCCAGAAATAACTGCAGAAATGACCTGAGAAAATATACTTCTTGTTGGACTGAAATAGGCCACTATACGCTTTCACCAGAAATAACTGCAACAGTGCAGTGCGTATCCATTTTTATTTGTTTACTGAAATACGCTATACGCTTTCAACAAAAATAACTGAAAATTTATTTTTCGTGTTTCACTGAAATAGGCCACTATACGCTTTCACCAGCAGTGCGTATATATTTTTATTTTTTTAATGAAATAAGTCCCTATACTCTTTCACCAGAAATGAATGCAACCGTGCAGTGCGTTTGAAAGTTTTGTGTATTACTGAAATACCGCCCTATACTCTTTCACCAGAAATGACTGCAAATGATTTTTGCGTAAATAACAACAAAAGTGTCCTGCGTACATATTTATTGTATTGTATTGTACTGAAATAGGCCACTAAATGATATCAGCGCAGTTAACAGCAAAAGTAACCTGCATAGATATTTATCTAAAGGCCACTAAAGGCTTTTCAGCACGTGCACCACAATAACTAATTGCTGGAATAACAGAGAGTTCTCCCTTCCTATTTAAATAATCATCCTGAAAAAAGTTATAAAAATACATGCAGTAAAAAATAAATAAAAAAAAATGCATTGTACCAGTCTTTCCTTATAAGGCAGAGTAGCACTGCATATTGCAAAAAAATGTAAAATGAGAAATGAATTCAGGTTTCATAAATGTATTTGAGGATCCTTTTACACTTAGCGAAGTTCTGATCTACAATGTTCCTGAAATTTCCTGATCGTCAACGGAGATGAGGGCTGCATTGAAGTGCAGCAATCACCTCTGCTATATGGGGATGAGCAATCGATAGAGAGATCACTCATCCCCATTGAAAATCATTATTCCTGGGCAGCAGATTGCTGCTTAGACCGCACAATCTGCTGCTCAGGAGCACTAATTTTTGGTGCCACCAGAGCAGCACTATCATCCTTGTTCAGTAGGTGATCGCTGGCACCTTTTACATAATTAAATTATTGGGAAGAAGCATTTCTGCCAAATAATCTGCAAGATGATCTCTGTAAAAGGACCTTCAGGCTAAATTCTAGGCAGTCGCACTGCTAGGGTGGTCCATAGTATACAGCATCTAAGAAATGTATCATAATGTTCTGGAGCATTTGAGATGCATATAATGATGTTCTACAGCAGCAGTGGCGTTTAGTATAAAGTTCTAAGCAGCAGCTGAGGTGTGTATTATGAGGTTTTGTAGCAGCTGAAGTGTGTATTATAATGTGCAGCGGCAGAGGTGTACATTATGAGGTTCTGCAGCAGCTGAGGTGTGTATTATGAGGTTATACAGAAGATGAAGAGTATATTATAAGGCTCTGCAGCAGCTGAGGTATATATGAGGCTCTACAGAAGCTGATGTATGTTCTATAGAGGTCATTTATCTATGGGGGTCATTCGTTTTTGTGTCAGTTTTCAGTCTGGGTTTGCTTTGTATGCCTGCACCGAATTTCTGAAATTGTGCACGTTTTAATATATCTGGTAGTGTTGAGTGAAGCAAAGCAGAATTCGATCCACAGTTTAGAAAAACATTGATTTGCAACAAATCTGAATTTCCTCACTCTTTGTGGTAACGAATCAGTTTTTCCTAAAATGATGGCTGCAAGTGCTACAAAGTAAGGAGCCTGGGAATGCGAGATCACTCATAATGCCATGCAGCCAGACAATCCACAGATAGCCATCCCATGTGATGTCATAGCCCTATAAAACCCTCATCCTGAGCAGTCTCCGCAATTGTCCTGTGAGCTGAGCATAGAGAGAGATGTGACAAGCGCTCATGCACTAGGGACAGTGCTGCTGAATAGAGATGGCCTTGCGGTTCGCCTGGTGGTTGTTTAGCGGCGAACTTTGCTTGTTCGCTGTTCGACGAACAGGAGAAAATATGGGGATGTCCGCCGGCGCCATATTCTTTGCATTGTTCAGAACTTTGACCCATGACACATCCATCAGAAGGGACAGGACAGCCAATTCAGACGTTTCAGCACATGCACACACACCCTACCCTATAAATAAATCTGATATGGACGCCATTTTACATTCAGTTTTTTGCCAATGTAGGGAGAGGTTGCTGTGTGGAGCAGGGGCAGACTGTTAGAGACTATAGAGACACCAAACGCTTGATAGTAGGGCCACAAAAGTCCTTTTAAGAACTGGTATAGGTGTGCTATTGATAGGCGTGACTTACTGAGGGGTGTAATATACTGTACTTATAATATACTTTCTAACATAGAAAGTATATTATAGTGCATTTGTATTGTGCAGCAGTTGTATGCGGTTCTGCTGAGATACTGCAGCTATACAGAGGGACAAACGCTATTGGAATAACTTGCAACTGGTGTGATATAACAGTTGCCCCCAAAAAAATCAGATTGAGGCAGGGGTGCGATATACCTAGAATATAATTTCTATATAGTTCATTTGTATTGTGCAGCATTTGTGTGCGGTTCTGCTGAGATAGCGCAGCTATACAGACAGACAAACGTCATTGGAACAAATAATTGCAACTGGTGTGAAATAACAGTTGCCCCCCAAAAAATCGGATTGAGGCACGGGTGTGATATGCCTATAATATAATTTCTATATATATTTTATGGAAGGTCTGGACCATAATAGAACAGTCCGATCCTAATTTTTGTCGGAACAAGGTGACTAAAAAATGGCAAATTGCAAGTTTTTTTAATTTATTTTTTCTGTTACGGCGTTCACCACATAGGAGATATTTTTAAATAATTTAATAGTTTGCACGTTTTTGGGTGTGGCGATATGTAATATTTATTTATTGTTTATATATAAAATTGGGAAAGGGGGTGATTTAAACTTAATATTTTGGTGTTTGTTTTTTTTAACCTTTTTTAACTTTTTTTTAAACTTTTTATTTAATAACTATTTCCCTCATTAGGGGCTAGAACCTGGGATCTTTTCAACCCTTGACCCCCGTATAAAAAGCATAAAGGGCAAGGACCAGTACTGGGTGGCAACATACATAGACCCCCGGTACAAACAAAAAATAGCGGACATTTTACCAGCATCACAGAGAACTGTCAGAATACAGCATTTCCAGGACTTGTTGCGATAGATGCTGCATTCTGCTGTTGTGGGCACTGGCAGAAGAATTTCCACCCACAGAGAAACAATTGTGACTACCAATCCTACAGTGCATGCAAGAAGAGGGCGGTTTGAAGAAGTGTTGGTCACTTCAGATATGAGATCATTCTTGCAGCCAACTCATCGACAGGCGCCCTCTGTATGCAGCCTTAAGAGAATGCCTAGACCATCAGGTGTCCAACTACATCGGGTTAATGGCCGATGTGGACACTCTGATAAGCGAGGAACCCCTGGACTACTGGGTGTGCAGGCTTGACCTGTGGCCAGAGCTGGCACAATTTGCCTTGGAACTCTTGGCTTGCTCCTTTTTGAATGTCCTGTCCGAAAGGACGTTCAGCGCAGCAGGGGGGATCGTGACCAATAAGAACATTCGCCTAGCTCACGATAGTGTGGACTACCACACATTTCTAAAAATGAATGAGGCATAGATCTTGGAGAAATTCAACACCTGAGATGACCACGTGTTATCGAATTTCAACTATTATTATTTGGGGTTTTTTCAAAAGGGATTTCTTTTGCCATTTTTTTAATCCAATTTAATATTTTTGTTCTTTTAAACATATGTATTTGACATCTATTTATACTGGCCTGCAGTAAAATTGATATCCAATGACCGTCTGTCACGAGGGTATCAAGAGCCACGTCTGACTCCGTTATACCCGGGGTCAGGAAGTCGCAGCGGGTGGCTGCGCGCTCTATATCTAAAGATCACGGTGTTTCTTTATGATTGTTTTCTGTGTTTGCCTTGCTATCCTTTTTGTCTCTCTCAGGGATCCGTAGCTTCTCCTCCTCAGCTGTTTCTTGTCTGCCACTCCCTACCTCCTTATATTCTCCCCTCACACTTCTCTAGTTGCCAGTTATAGAGCTTCCTGCCTGGACATCTATACTGACCCACTGGAGTGGTTAATCCTGGTTGTCGTTCCTGTGTGCTACCCTCCGGATCCCTGTTTGGCTTATTGTTGTCTCCTGTTGTCACCCACCTGGGAATATATGTTGTGTCTGTGTTGTCTGTCCTCCCCTTGGTGTTTTCCCTTAGAGTTAGTGGTGCGGACTAGTGCTCCCATCGCCCTGTTCACTACCTAGGGCTCAGCTCAGGGAAAGCCAGGGCTTTAGGCACGTGATCGGCGTACGGGTGAGGAACCCGTCTAGGGACGTCAGGGCAGCCAGGTGCCAGCCGCCAGGTGAGTCAGGGGTCACCATCTTCCCTCTCACTTGGGCAGGGCCTTCCTCGTTCCCTCCCTCTGTGTCACGTATGTGATAGCCACGCCGACCGTGATATTATAACTGGCCCTTACTTTTTGAGAAAAAAAAAAAAAAAAAATTTTTACATTTTTTGTTTGTTGTTTTTTTTTTTTTTTTTCTCTCTCTCTCTACTTAGAATCCAATATGGATCCTATTGATGCCTTGGCAGAACAGCTTCAAAGCCTGTCTTTGGAGGTGGCAGGATTGAAGGCGTCTGTTCTCCAACAACAGCAGCAAATGCAGCAGACCGCACCCCCAGCGGTTGCTATGGGTAACCAGGTTGTCACTGAACCCAAGGTTGCTCTTCCCGACAGATTTTCTGGGGGAAGGGACAAATTTGCGACGTTCCGTGAGGCCTGCAAATTATATTTTAAGTTGCGCCCTTACTCCTCAGGTCATGAAGAACAGCGGGTAGGGATTGTCATTTCCCTGCTTCAGGGGGATCCGCAATCCTGGGCGTTCTCGTTACCCTCTGGTTCTCAGGCTCTTCGGTCAGTGGAGGGATTTTTTGGGGCTTTGGGTCTCATATATGATGACCCTGACCGAGTCGCCCTGGCTGAGTCGAAGTTACGGAGACTCCTACAGGGAGATCGGTCAGCAGAGGAATATTGCTCAGAGTTCCGTAGGTGGGCTACGGATACTCAGTGGAACGACCCGGCTCTCAGGAGTCAGTTCTGCTCTGGGTTATCTGAAAGGGTTAAGGATGCACTGGCGCTGTATGAGACCCCCCTTTCCCTTGATGCTGTTATGTCCCTCTCTATCAGAATAGATAGACGTCTTAGGGAGAGATCGAAAATTCCGGAGCAATTGGTTACCTCTCCCAAGCAACAGTCAGCCTGTACTGACTTAGATGAGCCTATGCAGCTAGGCGGAACTTCTCGTCAGGTCCGTCCTCCCGAGGTTCGCCGTAGGGGGGGGGCTTGTTTTTTCTGTGGGGGGAGGGGTCATTTCATTAATGTCTGTCCCTCCTTTCTCAAAAACAAAAGACCGTCGGAAAACTACTAACCCCGGGCTGTGCGGAGGATGTCAGCCGGGGGGTATACGTTTCCTCTATACGAACATCTCAATTTGTGTTACCAGCGGTCATTGTTTTTGGTGTTAAGACGGAGTCTATTTCTGTTTTTCTAGACAGTGGAGCAGGGGTAAACTTGATTGATGCCCATTTTGCCTGCACTATGGGTTTGTCTCTCTGTACGCTGCAGAGACCTGTTCCCGTATTCGCTATAGATTCTGCTCCTCTGTCTCAGAGAAACCTCACCCACATTGTTCGTAATTTACACCTTCGGGTAGGGGACCACCATAATGAGTGTCTTTCATGTTACGTTCTGGAGGGCCTTCCCTCTCCGGTGGTATTGGGTCTTCCCTGGTTGGTAGCGCACAATCCAGTGGTGGATTGGCAGGCCAGGGAGATATTGGAGTGGAGTGAGCATTGCAGAGAGAATTGCTTAAATAACAATTGCTTAATCACCTCCATAGCTTCCCTACCTACATTTATTTCGGACTTTGAGGACGTTTTTTCTGAAAAGGGTTGTCAGAAACTACCACCTCATCGTCCTTATGATTGCCCGGTTAACCTGATTCCCGGGGCAAAATTACCCAAGTCCAGGTTGTATAATCTTTCGGGTCCCGAGAGACAAGCCATGAAAGATTATATCTCCGAGAGTCTGGCTAAGGAACACATCAGACCCTCTTCTTCACCCGTGGCTGCAGGGTTTTTCTTTGTTAAAAAGAAAGATGGGGGCCTGCGTCCTTGCTTAGATTTCCGTGAGTTAAACCAGATAACCATCCGTGACCCATACCCTCTTCCTCTCATTCCTGACCTTTTTAATCAGATTGCGGGTGCTAAGTGGTTCTCCAAACTTGATCTTAGGGGGGCCTACAATCTGATTCGTATCAGGGAAGGGAATGAGTGGAAGACAGCTTTTAACACCCCTGAGGGGCATTATGAAAATCTAGTTATGCCTTTCGGTCTGACCAATGCCCCTGCTGTCTTCCAACATTTCGTTAATGATATTTTTAGTCATCTCATCGGCAGGTTTGTAGTCATATACCTAGATGATATCTTAATTTATTCGGCTGATCTAAAAACACATGAGGTGCATGTCAGGCAAGTACTGCAGGTCCTACGGACGAATAAATTATATGCGAAAATTGAAAAATGTGTCTTCGCTGTTCAGGAATTACAGTTCCTGGGATATCTATTATCTGCTTCAGGTTTCCGCATGGATCCTGGGAAGGTCCAGGCAATTTTAGATTGGGATCTTCCTGAGAACCTTAAAGCCCTACAACGGTTTTTGGGTTTCGCTAATTTCTATAGAAAGTTCATTAAAAATTATTCAGTGATCGTTAAACCCCTTACCGACATGACTAGGAAGGGGACGGATTTTTCCCAATGGTCTGACGCCGCTAAAGATGCATTTTCCTCTCTAAAGGAGAGGTTTACCTCGGCACCTGTTCTAATTCAACCTGATGTCTCCCAGCCTTTTATTGTCGAGGTAGATGCGTCAGAGGTGGGAGTGGGAGCTGTATTGTCTCAGGGTCCGTCTCCTGGCAAATGGCGTCCTTGCGCTTTCTTTTCCAAAAAATTATCTTCTGCGGAGAAGAATTATGATATTGGAAATAGGGAACTGTTGGCGATGAAACTGGCGCTTGAAGAGTGGCGTCACTTCTTAGAGGGAGCAATCCACCCCGTCACAGTGATTACGGATCACAAGAACCTTCTGTACCTAGAATCGGCTAAGCGTCTCACCCCTAGACAAGCTAGGTGGTCGCTATTCTTTACCAGATTTAACTTTGTTATCACCTATCGTCCTGGGGCAAAAAATACCAAGGCAGACGCATTATCTCGTAGTTTCCCTGGAGGGGGTAATGTTTGTGATCCGGTACCTATTTTACAAAGAGGAGTGGTTGTCTCTGCTGTACACTCTGTTCTAGAGGGAAAGGTGTTAGAGGCTCAGGGGGACGCCCCGGCCTCTTGCCCCTCAGAGAAATTGTTTGTACCGTTAAACCTGCGTCTTGAATTATTAAAAGAACATCATAATTCGGCACTTGCTGGACACCCGGGTAGTAAAGCAACCTTGGAGCTTTTATCTCGTCGTTTTTGGTGGCCAAGGTTGCGTCAGGATGTAATGGATTTCGTGTCTACTTGTTCTACTTGTGCACGCGCGAAAGTCTCTCATACACGTCCAGCAGGGTCTTTATTGCCACTTTTTTATCCCCAATAGGCCATGGACACATCTGTCAATGGATTTCATCACTGACTTACCGTTGTCGGCGGGTAAAACAATTATCTTGGTAGTAGTAGACAGGTTTAGCAAAATGGTACACTTTATTGCGCTACCCGCACTTCCTAATGCTAAAACTCTCGCTCAGGTGTTTATCAGTGAAATCGTGAAGCTTCATGGGGTCCCTTCCGATGTGGTTTCGGATCGGGGAACCCAGTTTATTTCTAAGTTTTGGAAAGCTTTTTGTTCCCGTTTGGGGGTTCACTTGTCCTTTTCCTCAGCTTTCCATCCTCAGTCGAATGGACAGACTGAGCGTACCAACCAAAACCTAGAAACATATTTAAGGTGTTTTGTGTCTGAAAACCAAGAGTTGTGGTCATCATATTTACCGTTAGCTGAGTTTGCCATAAATAATCATTATCAGGAGTCCACTGGCAAGTCACCATTCCTTGGTGCATACGGTTTTCATCCCCAATTTTGTACTTTCAAAGAGGGGGGGTCTTCTGGGGTTCCCGAAGAGGAAAGGTTTTCTTCATCTCTTTCATCGGTATGGCAGAAGGTGCAAGTTAACTTGAAAAAGATGAGTGGTAAATATAAATGCATGGCCGATAAGAAACGGTCGCCAGGTCCGGACCTAGGAGTGAATGACTACGTGTGGTTGTCTACAAGGAATATTAAGTTGAAGGTTCCTTCTTGGAAACTGGGTCCTAGGTTCATTGGTCCCTATAAAATAGTAGCCGTCATTAACCCTGTGGCTTTTCGCCTGGAGCTACCTCAGACTTTTAAGATCCATAACGTCTTCCATAAATCGTTACTCAAGAAGTGTGTTCCACCTCTAAAACCATCGCCGCTGCCACCTCCTCCGGTTATTGTGGATGGTAATCTGGAGTTTCAAATAGCCAGAATTGTTGATTCTCGTCGGGTCCGCCGCTCTCTTCAGTATCTGGTGCATTGGAGGGGTTACGGTCCCGAGGAAAGAATGTGGGTTCCAGCGTCAGAGGTAAACGCCAACAGGTTAATTCAGACTTTCCATGCCTCTCATCCGGAGAGACCTGGTCCTGAGTGTCCGGAGGCCCCTCGTGAAAGGGGGGGTACTGTCACGAGGGTATCAAGAGCCACGCCTGACTCCGTTATACCCGGGGTCAGGAAGTCGCAGCGGGTGGCTGCGCGCTCTATATCTAAAGATCACGGTGTTTCTTTATGATTGTTTTCTGTGTTTGCCTTGCTATCCTTTTTGTCTCTCTCAGGGATCCGTAGCTTCTCCTCCTCAGCTGTTTCTTGTCTGCCACTCCCTACCTCCTTATATTCTCCCCTCACACTTCTCTAGTTGCCAGTTATAGAGCTTCCTGCCTGGACATCTATACTGACCCACTGGAGTGGTTAATCCTGGTTGTCGTTCCTGTGTGCTACCCTCCGGATCCCTGTTTGGCTTATTGTTGTCTCCTGTTGTCGCCCACCTGGGAATATATGTTGTGTCTGTGTTGTCTGTCCTCCCCTTGGTGTTTTCCCTTAGAGTTAGTGGTGCGGACTAGTGCTCCCATCGCCCTGTTCACTACCTAGGGCTCAGCTCAGGGAAAGCCAGGGCTTTAGGCACGTGATCGGCGTACGGGTGAGGAACCCGTCTAGGGACGTCAGGGCAGCCAGGTGCCAGCCGCCAGGTGAGTCAGGGGTCCCCTTCTTCCCTCTCACTTGGGCAGGGCCCTACTCGTTCCCTCCCTCTGTGTCACATATGTGATAGCCACGCCGACCGTGATACCGTCTAATATACCTCCAGTAGTGTTGATTGAGCACCAAAGTGATCTGGTGCTCTGGCTGAACACATCAAGGTGCTCGAGTGCTCTACCGATCACCTGAGTATAATGGAAGTCAGTGGGAGAAACCCGAGCATTAAACCAGGCACCCCCTGCTCTGAAGAGGGGAGTCTGATACAACTTGTATATCACATAATGGAGGGTCTAATTCACATTGTGGTACAATAGTTCAGGTAGTGGTACTCCTACACTCATAAAGCCTATGCACTAAGTTAAACGGCTGCCAAAAATTACAAGGAACCGGCACTCCAAAACACCATTTGTTACACATAAAGGAGGGCATCATACACACCTTTGAAAAATTATGATTGATGGCCTGCTGATTTGGAGCAAGGGCCTGCTGATCTGACCATCTAAAACATTAGGGGCAAGTGCCTGCTGCAGCATTGGTGACTTTAGATAACCTCTGGACGATTGCACGTCCCTGTGACGACGACGATCCTTTCGGATGTCTGACCTATCAGCTTTCGATGTTCTTTTCTGTGCCTAAACTGGTGATCATGGGTAACGGGGAATCAGGGTTCGATGCCGGAGAGGGAGCCTGAGAAAGGGCTACCACATCCAAGAGAGGTCAATGGCTGAAATTTGATTGGCTGTTGTTGCCTTCCCCTTTTTTTTCCTAATTGTGAACCACCCAGAGAGGGTGGGACAAGTTATAAAAGCACAAGCGTCCAAGGAAGGCAGCAGGCGCACGGCAATTACCCACTCCGACTCGGGGAGGTAGTGGCGATAAATAACAACACAACACTCTTAAGAGGCCCTGTTATTGGAATGAGTACACTTTCCGTTAACGAGGATCTATTGGAGGGCAAGTCTGGTGCCAGCAGCCAACTTGCTAGCAGCCTCCACAACGTTCACTCACTGTGCCATCATGGTGAGGATTGTGTTGACCAGACTCTTGGCTACTGAGACTGGACTTGGTGGAAGACAGGGTGGTGCTTAACCGACTAGAAGCATTATCTGCTGAAATCCAACCGACCACCTGGTTGCACTGGTCTGACTTCAAGAGTTTTGTCCTGCGATGCCCTGCAAACTGGGACATGAAGCTAGTCATCGTGGATTATTTTTTTTTCTTGTGCTCTGTCAGCAGGCACAGTTTCAACACGCCCAGGGCCACGGCCTCTGCGTGAACCATCAGCCTCACGGCCACTTCCCCATCCCTTACTGCTCGCATTCTTCATATTAAATGTTATATGCACACTTGACACACAAGATATGGCACAGATGTCACAGTTCAAAGCAAGCACAGTATATGGAAAAAGTACGTAAAAGTATAGAAAAAGCAAAATAGATTTCACTTATATTTTTCTTGTCTCTGGTCCTGACACACAGAAGGTATTGGACAGATGTCACAAGTCACTACAGACATCCTCTATAGAAAAAGTATTTAAAATGATAGAAAAAAATATAATAGTTTTCACTCATATTTTTCCAATCTCTGGCCCTGACACACAGAAGGTATTGGACAGATGTCACAAGTCACTGCAGACAGCCTCTATAGAAAAAGTATTGAAAATGATGGAAAAAATATACTAGTTTTTAGAGTTGAGCGAACACCTGGATGTTCGGGTTCGAGAAGTTCGGCCGAACTTCCCGGCAATGTTCGGGTTCGGGATCCGAACCCGACCTGAACTTCGTCCCGAACCCCATTGAAGTCAATGGGGACGCAAACTTTTCGGCACTAAAAAGGCTGTAAAACAGCCCAGGAAAGGGCTAGAGGGCTGCAAAAGGCAGCAAAATGTAGTTAAATCCCCTGCAAACAAAGGGAAATGAATAAAAATAAAATAAATAAAAATTAACCAATATCAATTGGAGAGAGGTCCCATAGCAGAGAATCAGGCTTCATGTCAGCAGAGAATCAGTCTTCATGTCATAGCAGAGAATCAGGCTTCACGTCAGCCAAAACTGGAACAGTCCATTGTCATATATTTAGGCCCCGGCACCCAGACAGAGGAGAGAGGTCCCATAACAGAGATTCAGGCTTCATGTCTGCAGAGAATCAGTCTTCATGTCATAGCAGAGAATCAGGCTTCACGTCAGCCAAAACTGGAACAGTCCATTGTCATATATTTAGGCCCGGCACCCAGACAGACGAGAGAGGTCCCATAGCAGAGATTCAGGCTTCATGTCATAGCAGAGAATCATGCTTCACGTCACCCAAAACTGGAACAGTCCATTGTCAGATATTTAGGCCCCGGCACCCAGACAGAGGAGAGAGGTCCCATAGCAGAGATTCAGGCTTCATGTCATAGCAGAGAATCATGCTTCACGTCACCCAACACTGGAACAGGCCACTGTCAGAAATTTTTAGGCCCCGTCACCCAGACAGAGGAGAGGTTCATTCAACTTTGGGTTGCCCCGCAATAAAATAGTAAAATGAAAATAAAAATAGGATTGAATGAGGAAGTGCCCTGGAGTACAATAATATATGGTTAAGGGGAAGTAGTTAATGTCTAATCTGCACAAGGGATGGACAGGTCCTGTGGGATCCATGCCTGGTTCATTTTTATGAACGTCAGCTTGTCCACATTGGCTGTAGACAGGCGGCTGCGTTTGTCTATAATGACGCCCCCTGCCGTGCTGAATACACGTTCAGACAGAACGCTGCAGGCCAGGGCCTCCAAGGCATAAAAGGCTAGCTCTGGCCACGTGGACAATTTGGAGACCCAGAAGTTGAATGGGGCCGAACCATCAGTCAGTACGTGGAGGGGTGTGCACAGGTACTGTTCCACCATGTTAGTGAAATGTTGCCTCCTGCTAACACGTTCCGTATCAGGTGGTGGTGCACTTAGCTGTGGCGTGTTGACAAAACTTTTCCACATCTCTGCCATGCTAACCCTGCCCTCAGAGGAGCTGGCCGTGACACAGCTGCGTTGGCGACCTCTTGCTCCTCCTCTGCCTTCGCCTTGGGCTTCCACTTGTTCCCCTGTGACATTTGGGAATGCTCTCAGTAGCGCGTCTACCAACGTGCGCTTGTACTGGCGCATCTTCCTATCACGCTCCAGTGCAGGAAGTAAGGTGGGCACATTGTCTTTGTACTGGGGATCCAGCAGGGTGGCAACCCAGTAGTCCGCACACGTTAAAATGTGGGCAACTCTGCTGTCGTTGCGCAGGCACTGCAGCATGTAGTCGCTCAATTGTGCCAGGCTGCCCAGAGGTAAGGACAAGCTGTCCTCTGTGGGAGGCGTATCGCCATCGTCCTGCGTTTCCCCCCAGCCACGCACCAGTGATGGGCCCGAGCTGCGTTGGGTGCCACCCCGCTGTGAACATGCTTCATCCTCATCCTCCTTCACCTCCTCCTCATCCTCGTCCTCCTCGTCCTCCAGTAGTGGGCCCTGTCTGGCCACATTGGTACCTGGCCTCTGCTGTTGCAAAAAACCTCCATCTGAGTCACTTCGAAGAGACTGGCCTGAAAGTGCTAAAAATGACCCCTCTTCCTCCTCCTCCTCCTCCTGGGCCACCTCCTCTTCCATCATCGCCCTAAGTGTTTTCTCAAGGAGACATAGAAGTGGTATTGTAACGCTGATAACGGCGTCATCGCCACTTGCCATGTTGGTGGAGTACTCGAAACAGCGCAACAGGGCACACAGGTCTCGCATGGAGGCCCAGTCATTGGTGGTGAAGTGGTGCTGTTCCACAGTGCGACTGACCCGTGCGTGCTGCAGCTGAAACTCCACTATGGCCTGCTGCTGCTCGCACAGTCTGTCCAGCATGTGCAAGGTGGAGTTCCACCTGGTGGGCACGTCGCATATGAGGCGGTGAGTGGGATGGCCGAAGTTATGCTGTAGCGCAGACAGGCGAGCAGCGGCAGGATGAGAACGCCGGAAGAGCCCACAGACGGCCCGCACTTTATGCAGCAGCTCTGACATGTCGGGGTAGTTGTGAATGAACTTCTGCACCACCAAATTCAGCACATGCGCCAGGCAAGGGATGTGCGTCAAACCGGCTAGTCCCAGAGCTGCAACGAAATTTCGCCCATTATCGCACACCACCAGGCCGGGCTTGAGGCTCACTGGCAGCAACCACTCGTCGGTCTGTTGTTCTATACCCCGCCACAACTCCTGTGTGGTGTGGGGCCTGTCCCCCAAACATATGAGTTTCAGAATGGCCTGCTGACGTTTACCCCGGGCTGTGCTGAAGTTGGTGGTGAACGTGTGTGGCTGACTGGATGAGCAGGTGGGCTAAGAGGTGGAGGAAGCTGAGTAGGAGGAGGAGGCAACAGGAGGCAAAGAATGTTGCCCTGCGATCCTTGGCGGCGGAAGGACGTGCGCCAAACAGCTCTCCGCCTGGGGCCCAGCCGCCACTACATTTACCCAGTGTGCAGTTAGGGAGATATAGCGTCCCTGGCCGTGCTTACTGGTCCACGTATCTGTGGTTAGGTGGACCTTGCCACAGATGGCGTTCCGCAGTGCACACTTGATTTTATCGGATACTTGGTTGTGCAGGGAAGGCACGGTTCTCTTGGAGAAGTAGTGGCGGCTGGGAACAACATACTGTGGGACAGCAAGCGACATGAGCTGTTTGAAGCTGTCTGTGTCCACCAGCCTGAATGACAGCATTTCATAGGCCAGTAGTTTAGAAATGCTGGCATTCAGGGCCAGGGATCGAGGGTGGCTAGGTGGGAATTTACGCTTTCTCTCAAATGTTTGTGAGATGGAGAGCTGAACGCTGCCGTGTGACATGGTTGAGATGCTTGGTGACGGAGGTGGTGGTGGTGTTGGTGGTACATCCTCTGTTTGCTGAGCGGCAGGTGCCAACGTTCCTCCAGAGGCAGAGGAAGAGGCCGAGGCGGCAGCAGCAGAAGAGGTAGCAGGGGGAGCCTGAGTGAGTTCCTTGTTTTTAAGGTGTTTACTCCACTGCAGTTCATGCTTTGCATGCAGGTGCCTGGTCATGCAGGTTGTGCTAAGGTTCAGAACGTTAATGCCTCGCTTCAGCCTCTGATGGCACAGCGTGCAAACCACTCGGGTTTTGTCGTCAGCACATTGTTTGAAGAACTGCCACGCCAGGGAACTCCTTGAAGCTGCCTTTGGGGTGCTGGGTCCCAGATGGCGGTGGCCAATAGCAGACGGACTCTCTTGGCGGCGGGTGTTCTGCTTTTGCCCACTGCTCCCTCTTTTGCTACGCTGTTGGCTCGGACTCACCACTGCCTCTTCCTCCGAATTCTGAAAGTCAGTGGCACGACCTTCATTCCATGTGGGGTCTAGGACCTCATCGTCCCCTGCATCGTCTTCCACCCAGTCTTCCTCCCTGACCTCCTGTTCAGTCTGCACACTGCAGAAAGACGCAGCAGTTGGCACCTGTGTTTCGTCATCATCAGAGACGTGCTGAGGTGGTATTCCCATGTCCTCATCATTAGGAAACATAAGTGGTTGTGCGTTAGTGCATTCTATCTCTTCCACCCCTGGGGAAGGGCTAGGTGGATGCCCTTGGGAAACCCTGCCAGCAGACTGCTGCATAAGCATAAGAGACTGCTGCATAACTTGACGCTCAGACAGTTTCCCTGATATGCATGGGGGTGATGTGACAGACTGATAGGCTTGGTTTTCATGCGCCATCTGTGCGCTTTCTGCAGAAGACTGGGTGGGAGATAATGTGAACGTGCTGGATCCACTGTCGGCCACCCAATTGACTAATGCCTGTACCTGCTCAGGCCTTACCATCCTTAGAACGGCATTGGGCCCGACCAAATATCGCTTTAAATTCTGCTGGCTACTGGGACCTGAGGTAGTTGGTTCACTAGGACGTGTGGCTGTGGCAGAACGGCCACGTCCTCTCCCAGCACCAGAGGGTCCACTAACACCACCACGACCATATCCACGTCCGCGTCCCTTACTAGATGTTTTCCTCATTGTTACCGTTCACCACAATAAGAAAATAATTATTTGGCCCAATGTATTGAATTCAAATTCAGGCCTTTTTTTACAGGCACCTAACACTATCTGGCTATCTATTTAGGTATCGTATTACACTAATACAGGCACAACAGTAACGACAGATTTAGCTGAATATAAATTGTAGGCCTAGTATTTCGGCGCTGGATGACAGGTATCCCTTTTACGGACAGAATTAAACTTGGAAATGCACGGTAGCGTGTGAAGTTGTTGAGGATGACCCTATCCGCACCTTCAATCTAATATACCCTTTTATGGATAGATTTAACCTTTGCCTGATAGTAATTCCCTAAATTTGTAGTTTCTGCTCTAAGTTGGGAATTGTATTTCAACCCAGAACAAAAACTGTGCTTTGGCGGACACTAAATAGATTTACCAGCCACAGCAGTATCAACAGATTTAGCTGAATATAAATTGTAGGCCTAGTATTTAGGCGCTGGGTGACAGGTATACGTTTACGGACAGAATTAGACTTGGAGATGCACGGTAGGGTGTGATGTTATTGAGGATGACCCTATCCGCACCTTCAATCTAATATACCCTTTTATGGATAGATTTAAAGTTGGCCTAATACAGCAGAAACCACTGATTTAGGGAATTGCTAAGTTGGGCATTGTATTCAACCCAGAACAAAAACTGTGCTTCGGCAGACAGCAGACAGTATTACAATTGGCTAGCCACAGCTGAAACACCAGATTTAGGGTACTGCTATTTTGGCCAATTGTATTTTACCCCTCAATAAAATAGCAAGCACAGCCAAGCCCCTGATGTAGGATATAGCAAAAAAATAACCACACTATTGATGGTTAAATGGACTTGGTGGCAGCTTGTGCTGGCGCACCACAAGACACAAAATGGCCGCCGATCACCCCAGAAAAAAGTGACATAAAAACGCTCTGGGCAGCCTAAAAACAGTGAGCAATTAAATAGCAGCAGTTCAAAGATCCACAGCTGTAGATCGATCACTGAATCAAGTGTTTTTGCAGAGTTAATCACTGTCTAATCTCGCCCTAACAGCAGCTGCAACCTCTCCCTACACTGATCATAGCAGAGTGATGTGCGGCGCTACGTGACTCCAGCTTAAATAGAGGCTGGGTCACATGCTGCACTGGCCAATCACAGCCATTCCAATAGTAGGCATAGCTGTGATGGCCTCTTGGGGCCAGTAGTATGACGCTTGTTGATTGGCTGCTTTGCAGCCTTTCAAAAAGCGCCAAGAAAGCGCCGAACATCGAACCCGAACCCGGACTTTTACGAAAATGTTCGGGTTCGGGTCCGTGTCACGGACACCCCAAAATTCGGTACGAACCCGAACTATACAGTTCGGGTTCGCTCATCCCTACTAGTTTTCACTTAC